>NC_056739.1:1101972311-1102272311 GCF_019279795.1 Protopterus annectens
CCCAGCTATGCTATTTATAATGATGCTACACACATTTATCATTCTGACTCATTTATCCCTGCCTTGGTTATCTTAGACATGGCCACTTTGTTGTCCATGTGTGCAGCCTCAGATCAAGTCATCTTGTTACAGACATTTCTTGTTTTTAATATGATAAGCTTCACTATGTACTCCATACCAAATTCATGTTTTCTTGTTCACTCAGCTAATTAATGTGATCCTGCTATGGATGAAGAACCTTGTTATAATAATCCTCGGCAACCTCAAACCTTCAAATCCAGGGCTCTGACTCCTCCCCTACCCATAATTCCATAACAACTGTCTAATTACCTCAAATTGAACTTTCCCATGTGAGAATCTATACTTAATTAGAAAATAGATAGAGAAAATAAAATCCAATGAGAATGAAAATACAAGAATACCACCTGGATAGGATGCTATTAAACTGTTGAGGTTAAAGTCAGATAGACTTCCATAGATGCTAACTCATTCTTCCAGGAGCTTTGGGTGATAATTTGGAAGGGGGTGGTGAGAGGGATGTTTAACCAGACAAAAATAGGACAGCACGGCTCTATTGTTATGTTAAGCACATAACTTTCATATCCGATGTTGTCCATTTTCATCTAATTCAACGTGTGGGACACAATCCCTAGCTACATGATTTCCTGTTTGGACTTATGGAAGGATATTTCTGAAAACAGCAGAGCCAAAGGATGAATGAGCTCTGCAGTGTACAGTACAGTGAGATGCAAAAGTATGCACTGAAAAACTGCTGAACTTGCCCCAGCTCTTGTGGAATGAGCTTTAGGGGGTTTTGGGATAGTTTTAGACCTACTTTTTCAAAAACAAAGGATATGCAGCTTGGAAGCAACCTTGAAAGAGTGATCTTGTAAACTCCTTGTCCCAACTTAGATCTAGACAATCATCGTCATCTTCTTTCGGCTGTTCCCGTTAGGGGTCGCCACAGCGGATCACCTGTTTCCATTTCTTACAATGGGTAATTGATCTGACTTCTTGAAGTTCTTGGTTCTATGTAAATAAAATCTAAGTTGTCTGTGAAAGTCAAGTGTAGTGTATATGCTCCTTTGTTAGAGTATTTTTGAAAAAATACAGGCAAATTGATGGTTTGATTTATGTTGGAATCAGATGCCACCTTAGGAATGAAAGAAAAACTCTGTTGTTATGAAAAAAAGAAGTAAAGTGGTTTACATGAAAGAGCTTGAAGTTCTGAAATCCTCTTACCAGAACTGATTTCCACTAAAAAGATAATTTTCCATGCCAGTAATTTAATGCCCACTGAATCTGTTGGATCAAAGGAGGACTGTGTGATAGCCTGAAGCATTACTTTGCAGTCTCAAAGAGGGACAGGATTTTGAATAGTGTAGTGAATCAGAATGGTTCTTTTAAGAAAGGCCTTAGACACCTTTAGAGCAGCTATAGAAGTCTTGTTATCACTGATGTGAAAACTGGAAATGTCGGCCAGTTGAACTTTGATTAGTGAGAAAATTGAACCTTTTTGAAAAGGTTTAGCTAGGAACTCTAGAATAGAGGGAAGGGTAACGGAGAAATGATCTAAATCTTTCCCCATAGCCCAGAAAGAAAATTGTTTCCATTTATTTTGATACACACTTCTAGTGCTAGATTTTTGTGAAGCAAAGAGAATATGAGCAACCTGGTGACCCTGGCCATCACTAGAATTGGAATAACCAAGCAGTTCATTTCAGGGAGTCTAGGTCTGGAAGAGGATGTCTGGAAGGATGAGAGATTAGGTCCAGCCTTTGGGCCAGAGTCTAAGGTAGACTGAACAACTGAGACCAAAGAAAAGGGAGCCACTCCTGTCATGGCTGGTATTGGTCTTGACCCTTCTGGCATTCTGAATTAATTTTGTGATTAGAGGAAATGGAAGAAATGCATACAGATGACCCAGGGGTCAAATGTATATCACAGTATCCCTTGGTGACTGACCTTGTGGTGGGAATCATGGCAAAGTAACTGTTGCACTTGTTGATTGTTGTTCATATAGGAGGCAAACTGGTCACAGCAAGTCTGGCCCTAGCGAATGAAGATTTTGTATGTCACTGTTGAACTGAGGAACCACTCAGTTTCTCTGCTAGTACATTGGAAGTCCCCAAAATGTATGTTACCATCAGAAAGCCATGGGAAGATATTGCCCATTGCCAAACCCTCATGGCCTCTCATCACTGTGGGTAAAACCTGGTCCCCCCCTGTTTGTTGATGTACCAGACCTCTGACATGTTGTCTGTTTGGATTGCAATCACACTTACTAGAAGAAAATCTTGATGTGCCTGCAATACCAAAAGGATTGCCCTCATTTCCAAAACACTGATGTGTAGGTTTGTCTCTAAGGGTATTCATGTACCTTTAACCATCTTCTCTTTGCAATACCCACCCCAAAGGGAAGTGTTCATGGTTACTACTGCTGTAGGTGAAAGTGGAGAAAACAGACAACCTGTTGTCAATGCTGATAAAAATACCTGCCATTCTATGTGGGCTCTGCATACTGATATCAATCTGATTGGAGTGATGAGAGGATGAAAACGTTGAGACCATTGGACTGAAAGAGTGCATTGCAGAGCCCTTATGTGGAATCTGGACATGGGAACAAGAATTATGGCCGAAGCCATCAGTCCTAGGAGTCTTAGAATTAAGTGTGTCGCAGGGGATGGACTTTCTAGTATTTGTGAGGCTATTTGGCAGATTGAATGATCCCTGTGCAAAAGTAAGGTGGCAATCTGAGTTGTAGTGTTTAAATGGCATCTGATGAATTCCAGATTTTGAGTAGGTAACAGTTTGTTTTTCTGTCTTTTCAATGAAATTCCCAGATGGTGAAACAACTGAAATAAGAGATCCTTTTGCAGAATTAGCAGATCATTGGTGAGAGCAGTAAGAAACCAGTCGTCTAAATATGGTAACACCTGGAACCCATGAAGTCTGAGATAAGCAGTTACAGCTGCCATGCACCTGATAAACACCTGGTGGAGCTGTGGTGAGTCCAAAAGGCAGATGTCTGAATTGGAAGTGTTTGGCTTCTAACCAAAAATGGCGAAATCTTCTTGAGTGTCTGTGTATTTTCATGTGGTAAATAGCATCTTGGAGATTGATAGTACAGGCAAAATGGACTGAATCATGACCATCCAGAATTTTGTTTGTTTCACATATTGCTTTATGTGGCTTAGGTCCAGTATTGGCCTTAGGTTCCCAGTCTATTTTTGGAACTAAAAAGAACCTGGAGTATATACTGGATCCTATCTGGTCTGGAGGGACCTGCTGGATGACTTTTTTTCTAACAGCTTGTTTACTTCTGCTGTTGGGGATTTCAACTGAATAGGTGATATGAAGGGAATGCTTATTTTTGCCTGAGGCATTGCTAGAAGTGGTATTGAGTATCCTCTGCTAATTATCCTTAATCTGAGATCATGGCTGTCCAGGTTTGTGGGTGTAGGGATAGGCACCCCCCCCCCGACTACCTCCAGAGTGAAGCAGTTGGGGAACCCTTCAAGAGTGCTGGAAGGACTTCTCAGAAAAATATTGCAAAATCTTTGGTTTTGCGGTCTGCTTCTGCCTCTTGGGTAATGTCCATTGAAATTACCTCCTCTTCTGCCATGGAGAAGTCTGTCGGAAGAAGCATCCTGGGTAGGACCTTGCAATTTCTGGAACCACATCTCCTTCCCTCCTCATTGATTCCTGGAGAAGGTTCTTTCAGGAGCGGAAAAACAGATTTCAGTGTCAGAAAGAGTCTTTTCCATCTTTTTCACTTCTTGCTAGTGTGTCCTTAACTTTCACGCCAAACAAAGTAGTGTCATCAAAAGGAGCACTGATGATGGATTTCTTAAAGCCCTCAGCAAAATAATACAACTACATCCAGACATGGTGGTGTAAGGCTACACTGATGCCTGCTTCTCTTGCTGTCCCATTGGCTGCATTTGAAAGCAGATGCATGGAAACATTTGTAAACTGAAGACAAGACAGAAAACAGAAATTCCACAGTCTTTTGGATAACCAATGGCAAATTATCTGAAAGAGAATCGGTGATTTCTTTACTCAGTTCTGTTTGGAATTGAATAACATGGGCCATGTAGTTCAGCAGTCTCAGAAGAAAAAGTCACTGAAGCATATGTTCATTTTACCAATCTGTCCAAGGCCCTAGACTCCCTGTTGGTGGTGGGGAATGGACAGATAAACTCACCTCTGAGAGTTACTTCTTTGGGTCTGCCGCTATGACCATGGCATCCATGGTAAGACTCTTACCCCAGTGAAGTCTGTATTTCAGAGCCGCTGCACACCTGTCAGAATTTTTAGGTATAGGCTCTGCTGTATCAGATTCCTTCCAGGCTTGCTGCTGATCCACTAGATTGATGAGGACATCAGGAGTTGGGACCACCCAGGATGTACAAGAGCCAGCTCCAAAAGTTATCAGGAACATGGATTCTTCTGGAGAAGGCATATCTGTGGATCAACTCCTTTTCAGTTTGACAAATTCTAGAATTTCTCTAAAAGAGAACTCTGTAATGGAGCATCTAAGGGAACCTTCCCCTTCCTCCAAATCAGTGTCTTCTCTGAGAAATTTTGCTGATGAATTTAAGTGCTTCTCTTTGCATGTCTGCTTTCTATTCAGTTGTCATTGGGGAATATCAGGTGACAAGTCTGAATCAGACTGTGAACTCAAAGAGAATACTTCTCCTATAGTTTTGGAGACTGGTTGCCCCTGTTGACAAGAAGGTGCAGATTCCAGAGCAGAATAAGTTTGAGGTTGAGTTGGACCTGAAAGGGATGGAGACAACTCTTCCCTTCAATATGAGAGGACTTGATGGAAGGCCTCAAAAGCCAAAGAAGAGATGGGAGCCAAATAACTCTCTCTAAAGGGTGTAACAGAAGCAGACCCTGAAGCTCTAGCCCTTCCCAGCTCCAAGGCCAACACTAGAGCCAACCTGTCTAGAACCGATTCTCCAAGAGGAAGGGGTAGCTCCAACAACTTCAGAACCAAACCTTTTCTCAGGACATTGGCTCCAAAGTTTCAGCTCTGACTCTCATCTTGATCTGTGAGGCCATGAGTTAAGAGAGACTAGGTCATTGTTGGAGCCAAACTGGATAACACTATCTGTGATGACAAAGATGCTCCTGGGACCTTTGGATCTGAGGGCTTCAGTTCTGATGAATGGACCTGCAATGGATTTGAACATGGGGGGGTTGTGGTACAGTTCCCAGCTTTATCACAGCTAGGAGGATCCCCAATTGTATCTGTGTCTGGAGGGATTTCAGCAATCCTGTTGATGTCAGCATCAGTAAGATTTCTGGTAGGACAAGCAGACCTGGATTATGTTTTTTATGAAGCCCTGAAGTGTTGTTGAAGAATAGGAGAGTGAAGCCAATGACTTATTGTATACAGAGTGAAGAGCCTGGATGGATATGTAGAATAGATATAGGGCTTTGGATCAAGGGATTCAGCATTTTTGGTGACAGACTTGTGAGGCCATGGGGTCCAGGGACTATTTTTCAAGCTTTTTCAATGCTCTTCTCAGGAGTCTTATCTTTAATAGGAGTCTTCGACTTGGGAACTTCCTTATCTTGTTCCTTGTCTTTCACTGTTATGGGAAAAACATTGAGGACTCTGAGGTGGGTGGAAGAAGTCACTTTGCAATGAGCTTGTCTCTTCTACTCTGAAGATCTTTGTGGCCAAAAGAAGCAAAGGCTTGCCATTTAGTTTCCAAGTCCACCTCTCCAAAACAATAAAAACACACAGAAAGAGGGACCTGTGGAGGGATTTTGTGATCACACTTTCCACATTTTTTTGGAACTTTTTTCTGACATAATTGTCAAACGAGTGCTCCATTTAAAAGTACCTTACAGATTCAAGACAGTCCATTAAAACACAACACTTCTAGGTTTAAAACAACTTTCCTGAAGAGGAAAGTAATAAAACATCAATTCATTTAAGAAAATTGATTTTTTTCCCCAAAGGGAACTTATCTGCCAGCAAAAAAAAAGCATAAGCTGACCGTTGATCCTCAGGAGCCTCAGAGGAGTGTACTCTTTGGTGGCAGTAAGTTCTGAAAGGCTTCAAGCCAGACTTGTCATTTAGTCAGCTCAACTCAAGTTGCTTGACAGTTTGGGTGTGTGGAAGGTGCCCCAAAGCTTTGAAAGCTGGCCAGCCATTATATCCTTGGCAGGATAAAACCCATATAGCTAAGACTACTACAGCAGAGATCAATTTGATGAACACATACTGTACTCCAGTCTGTCTCAGTAGGACTCCAAAATAAGCCACAAACATGGCATTCTAAACATACAAATGATAATGGTTTGTTGGATCTAAGAAAAATATATGTGGTAACTACCTATGACATTTTATCTAATCATCATCTTCTTTCAGCTGTTCCTGTTAGGGGTCGCCACAGTGGATCACCTGTTTCCATTTCTTCCTGTCCTCTGCATCTTGCTCTGTCACACCAACCACCTGCATGTCCTCTCTCACCACATCCATAAACCTTATCTTAGGCCTCCCTCTTTTCCTGTTACCTGGTAGCTTCATCCTTAGCATCTTTTTCCCAATATACTCAGCATCCCTCCTCAGCACATGTCCAAACCAACATAATCTTGCCTCTCTGGTTTGTCTCCAAACCTTCCAACCTGGGCTGACCTCTAATATACTTATTCCTAATCCTGTCCACCCTCGTCACACCCAGTGCAAATCTTAACATCTTTAACTCTGCCACATCCAGCTCTAACTCCTGCCTTTTTGTCAATGCCACTGTCTCCAGCCCATATAACATTGCTGGTCTCACTACCCTCTTGTAGACCTTCCCTTTCACTCTTACAGGTACTCGTCTGTCGCAAATCACTTCTGACACTCTTCTCCACCCACTCCATCTTGCCTGTACTCTCTTCTTCACATCTCTTCCACACTCACCGTTACTCTGAACTATTGACCCCAAGTATTTAAACTCATCCACCTTCACCACCTCTACTCCTTGCATCCTCACCATTCCTCTATCATCCCTCTCATTCACACACATATATTCTGTCTTAGTCCTGCTGACCTTCATTCCTCTTCTCTCTAGAGCATATCTCCATCTCTCCAGGGTCTCCTCCACCTGTTCCCTACTCTCACAACAGATCACAATGTCATCCACAAACATCATAGTCCACAGGGACTCCTGTTTGATCTTGCCTGTCAACCTGTCCATCACCATTGCAAATAAGAAAGGGCTCAGAGCTGATCCTTGATGTAACCCCACCTCCACCTTAAACGCATCCATCACTCCCACAGCAGACATCACCGCTTTCACACTACCCTCGTACATATCCTGTACCACTCTTACATACTTCTCTGACACTCCTGACTTCCTCATACAATACCACAACTCCTCTCTAGGCACCATGTCATATGCTTTCTCTAAGTCTACAAAAACATAATGCAACTCCTTCTGACATTCTCTGTACTTCTCCATCAACACTCTCAGAGCAAACATTGCATCCGTAGTACTCTTTCCCGGCATGAAACCATATGCTGATCACTAAATCATCACGTCCCTTCTTAACCTAGCTTCCATTCCCATAACTTCATGCTGTGACTGATCAGTTTAATCCCTCTGTAGTTACTACAGCTCTGCACATCACCATTATTCTTAAAAATCGGTACCAAAACACTTTTTCTGCATTCCTCAGGCATCTTCTCACTTTCCAAGATTTCATTAAACAATCTGGTTAAAAACTCCACTGCCATGTCACCTAAACACCTCCATGCTTTCACAGGTATGTCATCTGAGCCAACAGCCTTTCCATTCTTCATCCTCTTCATAGCTGTCCTTACTTCCTCCTTGCTAATCCACTGTACTTCATGATTCACTATCCCTACATCATCCGACATTCTCTCCCTCTCATTCTCTTCATTCATCAACCCCTCAGAGTACTCTTTCCATTTCCTCAACACACTCTCCTTGCTTGTGAGTATGTTTCCCTCATTATCCTTTATCACCTTTACCTGCTGCACATCTTTCCTAGCTCGGTCCCTCTGTCTAGCCAATTGTTACAGGTCCTTTTCTCCCTCCTTAGTGTCCAACCTTTCATACAGCTCTTCATATGCCTTATCCTTAACCTTCGCCACCTCTCTCTTTGCCATGCACCTCATCTCCTTATACTCCTGTCTACTTTCTTCATCTCTCTGACAATCCCACTTCTTATTTGCCAACCTCTTATGACATTTTATCTAATGAAGTAAAAAATGTGATTAAACATTATTGGAAATTTCTTTTAAGATATAAAGAATTTTCTGGAAAAATATACAAAATACCTATGTTTTTATATGGTAGAGGTAAAAGTATACAAGATATGCTAGTACATGCCTATTTTTCTGTACCTAGTTGTAACATTGGTTTTATGATTAACACAATGGGCACATTAACATGTGGTAGATGTATTACGTTTAAGTTTGTATGTAATACATTTGAATATATCAATGGTATTCCTTTTAAAGTAAATCATAAGTATTCATGTAATACAGAAGGAGTAATTTATGCTATAAAATATCCCTGCAACATGTTCTATATAGGCGAGACCAAGAGGGCCTTTAAGTTTAGAATACAGGAACATGTTAGGGATATTAAGAATGTTAAATTGGAGAGCCCTCTTGCAGTACATTTTGAAAAATATCACGATAAAAATTCAGAAGGTTTACGATGTACAATATTGGTACATGTTTGTGAAAGGGGACATAATTTAGACATAAAGAAGAGGCTCGTATACAAGGAGATGATTTTTATTTTGAAGTATGGGACTTTAAGTCCATCGGGTATTAATGTGGAATGCAATTGGAAAGTTTTTTTAACTTAATTGGATGTAATTATGTAATTAATGTGGACTGATTTTGTTATAAGAGCTTGAGTGCTTAATGTGGTTTTATTCTCCTTTGAAAGTTTTTATGCCGAGGCTTATTAAACTCTGTATATTGGATCCTGCTTTTGTCGTTATTTTTGCTTGGCTGAAGTGGCGAACTTCTTTCTTCGTTGTTACTGCATAATACCATAATTAATAATCCTTTTCTATGGTGGGAGAAAGAGCTGGCAGTCTTCTGTCCTCAGAGCGTAAAGAAGCCTTTGAAAAACTTGATTGGCTCATGTCCAAGGAATTATCAGTGAATTTGAATTGACTAAGCTTACAGCAATACTTAGAGTTGGACATTACTCCTAGGGGTCTGAGGGCATTTAAAAATCCAACTACGTCCTTTGACATGCAGGATGAAAGTGAACAAAGGTTCCATTATAGATGGGTAGCAGCAGCCCATCATTGTTCTATAGAATGGATTAATATATTGGTAGAAAGAGACAGGCTTAAACAAGCCAAATTGGGTAAGGATATCAATACAGCATGTGAGTCTCTTTCTAATTTACTTGTAATGATCAGTTACAGAAATATTTGTGTGACATTAAGAATAAACTTGCCGACTTTGAACAAGATTTGTTAAATATTAAGAAAAACAAACTGCATTGAGATATTCATGATTATAACAATGACGTGGCATTTACGTGGAGAACTAATAAGAAGAGATGTCCTACACATGCTCACGTAGGTCAAGAGAGGCAGGAACATAATGGCGACTTGGGTGTTGGTTCGGAGGTATCTACGGAGTGGGAAAGTGATTCTGGTGATTATCCAGATTTGCCAGCAGCCCAAGATCCTCGATACATGAACCAGACCTTTCAGAGAGGTCAGAGAAGAGAATATGGTGATTTTTCGGAGCAACAAGCGAACAAGGACAGTGCCAGAGTTTGCTGATAGAACAACATAGGGACAATCCTTGACATACAGCAGACCCAAATGAGTCCGATGGAATGAACCAAGGGACTGAAAATATAGTATGTAATACTGTTACTAGTGTATCAAGTAGTTATGTGATTAATTTGTCTGGTTATGTGCTTAATAGTTTTGAAATTGAAACGCTAAATAAGGGTTTAAAGTTTATACCCACTGTTATTCCTAGGTTACATGTGCTTAAAAAAGATATGTTTCTTTTAGCTAGGAAATTGCATTTGTTTCATTTTTTTCAATCTAATACAGTTAACAATAGCAACGTGAGAATTAACTCTGAAGAGTACATATCTGAAGATCTCAGTTTTTATTCTTGTTCATCGGATTTCGGGATGATATTGCATATAATGCTTATTTTAAATTGGATACTAGCAAGATTATGGTGAAGAGTCATTTTGTGCCTCCTTTCAATCATTCTGGGATAACACAGTTTTCTATTCTTGATTTTGCATTAGAAACCCTATACAGTGATTTTAGAAAAAGAAAAAATTCTATTAAGTATAATTTAACAAAATCAGAATGGCAAGCATTGCAAGGGCTAAGTAAAAATCAACATCTTATATTTAAACCAGCTGATAACGGCAATAAGGTAGTAATTATGCATTTTACCCAGTATATTAAAATGTGTTATGATCATTTAGATGATGTATACTGCCTATAGAAAAAGTTGCATAACAGACTATGAAAAAGCAATCACTGAATTTTTGGAACTTTTAAATAAGGGTGTCAGACTGGGTTATTTCTCTCAGGATGATGTTAAGAACAAATTTGATGTAAAGGGATGTGAAATTGCTAAATTCTGTGTCTCCCCAAGGTCCATAAACATATTTATAACCCTCCTGGATGTCCTATCGTTTCAGCTTGTAAATATTTTTTGAATAGTATGGGTAGATTTTTGCACAATTTTTTGTTACCATATGTTATTAAACAGTCTTCATTTATTAAAAATAGTTATGATTTTTTAAATAAGATAAAATTGATAGTTTAGACAGAAGAAATGTATTGGCTGACTATAGATGTCAAGAGTCTATACACCAGTATTAAACATAGATATGGACTTGAAGCATTAAGAAGAACATTAGGTGATAGCCCTTTGACATATTACATTATTGAGTTATTAGAGTTTTGTTTGACTAATAATTTTTTTGAATTTAACAGTAATATATTTCATCAGTTACAGGGTGCGGCAATGGGGGTGGCTTTTGCCCCCATGTATGCCAATGTTATGACGGGACAATTTGAAACAGATTTTCTATAGTCTGAAGTATTTTCATGAACATGTAATGCAGTATTATAGATATATAGATGATTTAATTTTTATTTGTAAGGGAGGTCAGGAAAAGGTTTCTGACTTCATTGATAAGCTTCAAAATAACCCATATGCTTTAAAATGTGATGGCATACAGATAGGGAAATCAGTAACCTTTCTGGATATTTGCTTAATTGGAAATGTTAATGGTACCATTACAAGTAAAATCCATTGTAGGTTTGAGGAGGGGATGCATTTTCTTGGGGCAGATAGTTGCCATCCACCTCATTTAACAGAATTTCTACCTTATGGAGAATTTCTTCAGGTACAGCGCCTTTGCAGTCATGGCCCAGATTTGACACATGAGCTTAATGTAACAGCAAAGTTATTTATTAGTAGGGGTTATTGTAAAGAAAATGTATATGCCTTGTTAAATAAGGCCAAAAGGGACCAACAAAGACAACCAAATAAGCCACAAACATGGCATTCTAAACATACAAATGATAATGGTTTGTTGGATCTAAGAAAAATATATGTGGTAACTACCTATGACATTTTATCTAATGAAGTAAAAAATGTGATTGAACATTATTGGAACTTTCTTTTAAGATATAAAGAATTGTCTAGAAAAATATACAAAGTACCTACGGTTTCATATCGTAGAGGTAAAAGTATCCAAGATATGCTAGTACATGCCTATTTTTCTGTACCTAGTTGTAACACTGGTTTTATGATTAACACAATGGGCACATATTCATGTGGTAGATGTATTACATGTAAGTTTGTATGTAATACATTTGAATATATTAATGGTATTCCTTTTAAAGTAAATCATAAGTATTCATGTAATACAGAAGGAGTAATTTATGCTATAAAATGTCCCTGCAACATGTTCTATATAGGTGAGACCAAGAGGGCCTTTAAGTTTAGAATACAGGAACATGTTAGGGATATTAAGAATATTAAATTGGAGAGCCCTCTTGCAGTACATTTTGAAAAATATCACGATAAAAATCCAGAAGGTTTATGATGTACAATATTGGTACATGTTTGTGAAAGGGGACATAATTTAGACATAAAGAAGAGGCTCCTATACAAAGAGATGATTTTTATTTTGAAGTATGGGACTTTAAGTCCATCAGGTATTAATGTGGAATGTAATTGGAAAGTTTTTTTTAACTTAATTGGATGTAATTATGTAATTAATGTGGATTGATTTTGTTATAAAGGCTTGAGTGCTTAATGTGGTTTTATTCTCCTTTGAAAGCTTTTATGCCGAGGCTTATTAAACTCTGTATATTGGATCCCAATTTTGTCGTTATTTTTACATACTGTACTCCAGTCTGTCTCTGTAGACTCTAAAATGCCCTCATTTACAGTTTTCTGTTTGGTTCTTGTTTCCCTAGTATAAGAAGGAGATCCACCAGTTTGGAAGCATATGGCAGTCTGTTGTTTTGACAGCCAGCTTATTCAAACTGCAGTAGGAAAAAATTATGTCTGTTTGGTGAATATCAGTGCAGGTGAAATCCTCCTTTTTTCAAGATGGTAATGGCTTCAGATTTTTGTCTCACCTTCCCTGATCATCAAGCTCTCCTTGAAGTCAGAGACTCATCTGTTCCTCTATAAACCTATTTGAGGTATCTCATTGTTACTGACTGTGTTTTTGCCACATGTTATCACACAGTGAGGAAGAAGAGTCATGATCCACAGGTCATAATCCTTGGGGTGGAGGTGTTATGCAACTACACTTAAGAGAGGACTATGCTATCCCCTTGTGTGTGTACTCACTTCTGCAATTGCACAAGGACACAGACAACTGAACAAGGCTTTGCTGAGCCAAACACATCCCTGTCCCATCACTTTTCATGTGGTACACACCCTCCTCTGATATGTACCCTCACTACAGTGGGCTATATCACCTCACTCCCCTGGGATGGGTGACTTGTGTCAGCTGTTCTCTTTCTGTCTTCTCCTATTGTACCCAGGTCACTGGTTGATCCTGAGATTGTGTGGATCATAACTGGGGCTTTATCCTTCTAATCATAGTGACCTGAGATTTGATGTTAGGAACCAGGGAGGAGGGGGAAATAGTAGGGAGGATTTGTTCCACCCTCCCCCACAAAAAAGTAGATGCTAAATTCCACAGCAAATGTTGGTTCTCATGTACATATGGCTGAAACTTTCCAGCAAGTAAACAGAATTAAGGAGATGGATGCTGCTATGATTTTTCACATTCTTGAATAATAAGACAGCTACTTAATTACACAGTCAGTTCATAAAATCTACTGCAAAACTCATCTTTCTCAACATAGGTTCATCGGTTCACCAGTAAGTAGTAGGCTAGCTGCCCTTGCAGGCCATTTTATGCCTAGCCAGTTTCCCTTCTTATGCTCAAATTAACCTATCTCACTTGGATAGAGATTGGCCTTACCCATCCCATGGTTGATAATTATATATTACCCAGAATGAGAATAACTGGGATCATACTACAGATAATTTGAGGGGTCCCACACATGGGATAAAGCATTTATGAGCTGCTTCTATCCATTAGTAGTATGGGGGCAGTCCTTGGGTAAATTTTCTGTTCCCATCCATAGACCCAAGCTGTGCTTGAATATGGACAAGGATGAACTTTGTTTTATGTGCCTGGGAATTCTGTTCATATTCAACATAGTCAGCCAAAGGATGGTTCCCTTTTGTAATAAATTGTTTGTTGACTCAGTTGAGGTTACATTGGTCAACTGGAAGTTAATAGGCATTCTAGAAAATAGATTAATTTCCTAAAGTGAATTTTGAGAGTGGTATTTAATACCTTATATCAGTTAGATGTGTGAGGGTGACGACATTTCTTTAATTGCTTTATGTGTCTGTGATATGTGTAATACTGGTGTTTATCTATGAATGCCAAGGTTTGCTTAAATGGCTTGTGGCCTTGGAATACAAACAATGCGGCTTGTAAATAGTATCACCTACATCCTGCTGCAGTTTATTGCTAGTTAAGGTGGACATGATTAACTAGCAATGCTAACAAGTGACTAATTAATTACTTAGCTGGTAATTAGCTGAAGGGTGGCGATCAAATCCTGTTTCGTCACATAATTTTAGACACTATGCCAATCAAAACAGAGGAAATGAAATGGATCAGTAAATAATTAAATTTCAGTTCAGAAAAAAATATACTGATTGCAAACAATAGTTAATAAATCAGTTAAAAAGGGTGTGCCACTTCTGCAAACGTGGTAAGGCCAAACCTGATTTTTGCTCTCCCAGTAAAACTGATAAGGAGTTTCAGAATTTTGTGCTGACACAACTCAGAAAAGTGCTAATCAGACAGTCCTTCTTATTTTCTAAAATAAATTATTCAGAAAAGCAGAACATGACCAGTATCTGTGTAGCTGGCTGTTGTCTATCTAACAGCATTTTCATGGTGTGTGACAATTTTTCAGCAATAAGGTCAGTTTATAATACCCATGTTTCCTGCACAGCCTGGATCCTTTCCTTTTTCCCATTCTCACTGATTTCTTTGTCTGTTATAGAGTTTATATTGAGAATGTTTTCATTCAAATACGTTTTTTTGAAAAAAGAAGTTATGACTTACCATAATGTTCCTTCTGTATGGTTGATCTTCATCTATTCTTGACTTGTCGGTACACGGTTCCAATCCTCGGAACTGATCCTATCGATAAATAGCTTGCGTCAACCAAATAAATCTCTCGCACTACTAGCTACCCACAATGCCCCTCTCTACATTGCCTCAGATCGACTTTGCAGGCTTATGGAAGAAGATACCCTAACTCATGCCAGAAGCCATGTCCAAGGTGTATCCTAACAAAGAAACCCAGGGCAGCATGTCACTCCACCAGAACTCTATAGAAGGGGGCAGGTGAGGTGAGACACAAGAACAGATGAAGATTGACAACACAGGTGGAATGTTATGGTAAGTTATAACTTCTTTATCTGATGTCAATCTTCATCTATTCTTGACTTCTGGGACAGAGTTCCCAGTTATCTTAGATCCTAGGTGGCCCTATAGAAGAACATTCGTGAGAACCATAGAACCAAAGGATGCTCTCTCCCTGGAGACCATATCCAATTTGTAATGAGTAATAAAGGTATGTGGAATAGCCCATGTTGCAGATCTGCAAATTTCTGACATGGAAGCTATAGAATGAAAAACAGCTGAAGTCACCATAAATCTAGTAGAATGTGCCTTCACCAGCATAGGAAGTCTTAGATTCTTTTTCATGTAAATAAAGGAAATACAATCCCTTAACCATCTTTGTAGAGTAACCTTAGAAACAGGTTTGTCCAAGGCTGCACTTGCAAAAGATACAAATAATTGTTCTGATCGTCTAAAATCCATAGTTCAGCCAGATAAAAACGTAACTGTCTGTGCACGTCCAGAAGGTGCAAGCAGTAGTCACCCTTATTAGAAAAATTTGGGAAGAATACAGGCAAGTCTATAGATTGATTGATGTTGGCCTCTGAAATCCCTTTGGAAGAAAGGATGGGTTTGTTCTGAGTGACACTGTCTTTATGGAAAACTAGATAAGGGGCTTTAGAACATAGAGCCTACAATTCGAAGTCTCATCTGAGTGAGGTGACAGCTATAAGAAGCAATGTTTTCCAAGAAAGAAATTTTAAGTCACAGGTAGCTGCAGGTTCAAATAGAGGAAATGTAAGAGACTGCAATACAACAGTCAAGCCCCATGGTGATAGAGGATCCTTGAATGGGTGTTTTAAATGAATGGTACCCTTAAGAAAAACCTTACAAAGTCTATTGGAGAGTAAGGGCTTGTCACCAAAACTGTTATGGAAATTTGAAATAGCTGCTAAGATAACCTTAATAGTGGAAGCAGGAGCTCCCTTACCAAAGATGGTGGCTAGGAACACTAGATCTTTTTCTACTGGCACTAAAAAAGGATCCAGACTGTTATCAGAAGCCTAGATAGAAAATATCTTCCATTTACTATGGTAGAGATTCCTGGTGGATGGTTTATGGGATACAAATAAAATGTGTCATACAGGAGATGGTATGTCATTATGCTTGATGTCTAGTGGAATTGGAGAAACCAGGCAGTCAGCTTGAGGGTCTATAGACTGGAGTGTACTAGTCCCTGGGGATGGGACAGAAGGTCTGGAATTGGGTCCAGAATCCACAGGCAGCGAAGAAGGTGAGGCCAAAGGAAGGGAAGCCATATTTGTCAAGGCCAGTAAGGTGCAATGAGGATTACTTTGCTTGTCATCTGAGTGGCTTTCTTGAGGAAAAAAGAAATCAGAAGTAATGGGGGAAAGGCATAAAGGAGACCAGGGGGCCAATCAAGGAGAAGATCATCTCTGGGGCACTCCCCCTTGAGGGGGAATTAGGGCAAAGTAGCTTCTGCAGTTGTTGTTCAGGTGTGAAACAAACAGGTCATAGCCAGGGTGGGTCCAACAAAGAAAGATATTCTTCACTGCTCTGGAGTTTAGAGACCACTCGTGAGGCATGAGGATGCATCTGTTCATCTTATCCGCAATCATGTTTGAACTCCTCTGGATGTGTGTTGCTATCAGAAAGTATTTGGAAGTTTAGCCCATTGCCACACTCGAAGGGCTTCTCGACACAGTGGGTAGGACTTGGTTCCCCCCATTTGTTGATGTACCAGACTGTGGACATGTTGTCTGATTAAATAGCTATCATCCCTTGAGGTAAGGCAGAATGAAATGCTTGCAATGCTAGAAGCACTGTCTTCAGCTGCAGAACACTGACATTCAGACTGGCTTCAGAAGGGGATCAAGTGCCTTGGACTGTCTTCCCCAGATAATGCCCCCCACCCCATCTGGGAAACATCTGTGGTCACTATGGCCTTGGGCTGAGGGAGGACAAATGAATGGCCTAGAAGAATCTCCTTGGACTGCATCCACCAGGATAGGTTGTTTTTGCATTGGCTGGATATAAAAACTAGGTGATTCATGCGGTGTGTTAGAATAGACCACTGGTTTACAAGCAGCCATTGAAGAAGTCTCATGTGAAACCTTGCCAGTGGGACTAACATGATCACTGCTGCCATGGAGCCCAATACTTACAGAATTTGCTGAGCCGGTATTTTGTTTAAACAAAGAATAGGGTGAACCTGCGATTTTGTATTCTGCAACCTGTGGAGGGGAAGGGATGCCACACAGGACAGATTGTTGAAATGAGCTCCAATGAATTCCATATTCTGAGAAGGGGTTAGTTGAGACTTCACAAGATTGACCATGCTGCCCAACTGTTGAGATAGCTCCAGAATGAAATCCATTATTTGTAGAAATAGATGCCTGGTGGAAGCAGTGAGGAGCCAGTCATCTAGGTAAAGAAACACCCAGGATCTGTGCAGCCTCAAATATGCTGTGACTGCTGCCATGCATTTGGTGAACACCCTGGGGGGCTGTGGTGAGAGCAAAGGGCAGCACTTTGAATTGGTCATGACTGGCTCCTAGCCAAAAGTGGAGAAACTTTCTTGAGTGTTTGTCCATCTTTATGTGGTAATATGTGTCTTGAAAGTTAATAGAGCACATCCAAACATTTTCCTCTAAAAAGGGAAGTATTGACTGAACCATGGCCATCTGGAATTTTGTCTGTTGGACAAATTTGTTTAGAATGCTAAAATCCAAAATTGGTCTCCAGTCCCCCATTTTCTTTGGCACTAAAAAGAATCTTGAGTAAAATCTGGATCCTAATTGGTCTGCAGGGACTTCTTGAATTACTCTTTTTCTAGCAGCTGTTGTATTTCTAATGCTGCTTGACCCCCCCTGTCTGGGAGGAACATTGGGCAGTCATGCTCAGGTTTTGGGTAAAGGGTGAATGGGATAGAATAACCTCTGGAAATAATCCTTAGCACCCAGGCATCAGTAGTTATGCATCACCAGGAGGTTGGATGCAAGGAGAATTTTCCCCCAACTGCCTCCAGAGGGAAGCAATTAAGCCCCCTTTCAGCAGCACTGATAGGGTTGACCAGAAAAGGACTCCCTGGAACTCTGATTCTGCAGACCAACCCTTCCTCTAGGATGGCCGAGGGGAATCCGTACCATGTGTGCCCTGGGAGGGCTTCCGGGACTTATTGAACCACATTTTGCCACTCCTCTGATTCCTGGAGCAGGATCATTGAGGAGGGGAAAACCATACACCCACAGCAGACAGAGTCTTTCCATCCTTTTCACACCTGGACAGAGTTTCTTTAACTTTGGGCCCAAGCAATGGGAATCCATCAAAGGCAGCATTGATGAAGGAAGACTTGAATGGTTTCCCAGACTTGCACAGGCGCATTCAAGTGTGTTGTGGAATAGCAACACCTGAATCTGCTGACGTGGTCACCCTTTTGGCTGCATGCACAATGAGCCTCATGGATGAGTTTTTAAACTTCGAGGTCACTTTTTCTTGAACACCCTCAGCCACTGCTCCCACCAGGGTATCTGACAGCTCCTTGACCAGTTCCCTCTAAAGTCTAGTAAAGTGTGCCAAAAAGTTCAAGGACCTGGTGGAAAAGTTCGATAATGCATAGACCTACTTCCCAAATCTGTCCATTGCACTGGACTCTTGGCTAGGGAAATGTACAGTAGAATTTTCTTCGGCTAGTTCTTTCTCAGTGGCAGCTATTGCCACCATGGCATTAACTACTAAGCCCTTTGCCCAATGTGGATGGTCTTCAGGGGTGGAAAGTATTTTGCAAGGTCTCTGGGGACAGGTTCTACAGAGAAGCCTTCCAAGCCTGCTGAGTGATCAATTTAATTAGATCATCAGTGGGCGTGGTCATCAAGGAGGTAGATGGGTGGGCACCTAAGGCCTGCAAGTACATGGATTCCGCAAGGGTCTTTGGACTTCTAATCACCCCTCTGTTTTAGAATCTTAAGAATGTCTCCAAAGGAGATGTCTTCTGGGGGTGACTGTGGGGAACCCTCCCTCTCATTGAAATCCATGTTCTCCATGACAGATTCTTCAAGAGAATTAAGATGTTTCCTCTTGTACAATCTCTTCTGAGGTGGCTGTTCAGTGGGAGCATCTGAAGAGGACTCAGAAGAGGGTACACCTTTAGTAGGTAAGTCTTGGCACCTTGGAGCTCACTGTCCAGGGATAGAGGTTGGTGGTAGAACCAATAAACCTGGGATCAAAGGGTGAGAATCTGGTAACACAGGAGCCACCTGAGATGAGGCAGTGGCCAAGGATCTTTCTATGCCTTGAAAGCCAGGACCACCTGAGGAGGGATGGGACAGACAAACTCAGAACCAGGGACATACCCTGCCTTGAGACACCCACCTGACAAACTGGAATCAAGGACGGGTCCTCTCTTGGTGCAGCTCAAAGAGACAAGGCTGGCTCCATGAAAAAAATTGCACCTGACTCAAACCCTTCAGGCCCAATGGCAGAGATCCTGTCCCAGAGTCCCATCAGTCTCAAAGGCACCAAAGGTGTCAGAGCCATACCTGGTGTTGAAAACACAAAGACTGTCGGTATCTAACTTATAGGAACCTGTGAAGTGGGAGTCAAGAACTCTAAAGCATGTGAAGAGGTCAGAGGAGGAGAGTAAGAAGGGGTCGTGGGAGAGAAACCCCTGCACCAAAAAGGAGAGGGGGCTGAGAAGATGAGGGAAGACCCCTGGCTGACAGAATCTGATCCACCAACCTTACTATAGCAACTTCTGAGAGACTTCTGGTGGAGCAAACGGACAATCTTGAAGGAGACTTGGGTCTCTCTAAAAAGGGGCTAGGGAGTTGTCCAAAGGAGGGATCAATGGAGAGGGAATAAGTGGTACTGGACTAAGTAGAAATGTCAGTCTTCAGCACTATATGTGGAGCCATGGGAGATATTGGCACCAACATGGCAGCAGTGACAATCAGTACTGGTGTTGGAACCATAGGCAAAGTAGAAGCGTTAGGAGTCATAGTTTGAGTGGGCATCATGGTTGGTGTCAATGGCCCGATAATGGTAATGATGCTGAAGATTTAGTCCATTCCAAGAGCTTCAGAACCTTAGATTTAGGTTCTGAAGAGGAATCTGCAGGTGCATGCTTGTGCTTTTTAACAGTCGATGCCGAGTGAGATGTTGGCACTGAATGGGAAGTTTTGGAACCAGAGGCCAGAGGAGACTGCTCGGGCTTGGACAAGGCTTTTTCTAAAGGGGCTTTAAGAAGCTTTTTGAGAATAAGCTTATTCCTATGATTTACCAGGGCTCTATTACTGAAACCATTGCAGATTTCACAGTCAGTAATTCAGTGGGGTGCACCCAAACAATATACACAACAATTATGGCCATCCAAGTTTGGCATTTTCTTGCTGCACTCTTTCCATTGTTTAAAGCCAGTAGTGGAGCTTTTAGATTTATCTGCTATAAACCTAAATAAAAATGCAGGAGAGGCAGAAAGAAAAGGAAAGAGGAGAAAAAACAGCAAACAGTTACACCACAAAGGAAAGCACTACCAGCAATGATAGGAAAGATTGCCCAATGGTAAAGGAGAGGGGGGAAGGGAACTATCAACAATAGTAGTGGAAATTACCAATGGTAAAGGGAAAGGTAACAAACACACTCACACTAAGGGGTAGACCAGAAAAATAAAGGGTTCTAAGGAGTTTACAGATTAATACCAGTAGAGAAAAAGGACAAAAAAATATATAAAGTTTTACTTAGCTATGAGAGAGGAGTCGGCTGATGCATCTTGCTGTAAGAGCGGCAAATGAGATCTGAGGTAATATAGAGAGGCATTGTGGGTAGACTAGTAGCTCGAGAAATGTTTTTGGCTGATGTAAGCTCTTTAATGCCCATATTGGTTCTGAGGATCGGAGTCGTACATGCACAAGTCAAGAATAGATGAAGATTGACAACATCAGATCATGTTTTAACTCAAACTTTGCAGCAAAGAGAAGCTCAATGGATTCATTAGAGGAATTCACATTCACTAAAAGGAAACAATCCCTTATGATTTTAATTTATTTTCTAAAATAAATTGAAGCTTGGAGTTAAGCTGTCACAATGCTTTGTTTCTATTTGTTTACATAAGTTTCAGATAATACAAATTGTTAACATTATTGTGCTGGTCTTAAGTACAATGGAATTTAAATCAAATTGCACTTATTCATGTTTGGTATATAACTTTGCTTAATTCCATTCCAATGAGCTTGATGTAGTCTTGGAAGGCTAAAAAGGGCCCAGGAATCCTTTTCAACTGCACCATATTCAAGTAGTCACTAATGTTCTTTGCATTTTCACAATCTGCTGGTTCATGTCAGCCACCACCACATTTTATAGTCTATTTGTGAATGAAGGTAAAAAAAAACAACAACAAAAAGAAAGAAATTAAAATGAAAGCCCATTTATGCAAATAAAAAGTAATTTAAAACTATTGAGTAAAACTGATGTGAAACTATAGACACAAACTTTACCAAAAATGTTTTCTATTCTGAATACAATTTAAACAAAAGTAAATAAAAGGAAACAGTACATCAGATAATGTGCCTTGTAAATTTTTTTAGCCAGTGAAGTACAAAAAATTAGCATGAAATTATTGCTGGCATTAGGTGTACAGTACTATTTCTACATGTGCCTTATTGAGTTCCCTGAAGATGTTTTTCATGATATCAAGTTCTTGTTTATATGTGATAGGAAACTATTTTTCATAGCTGTAAACTACACAGTATTTAAAAAAAAAACATTGAGAGAATTGCACTTCTGAAACAAGCAAGTCAGTACCAGGCAGCAGAATCTGCAAGCTTGTCTGTGTGTAGTTTGTAGAAGAATCTTTATGACGTGGTTTATATGCATTCAAATATCATTTGAGTTATGCATTTATTTATATTTATATGCATTCAAATATCATTTATGCGTTTATTTATATATCTATGCTTCTTTAGGGAGGGCCATTTTGTGTGTGTTTGCAGATGGACAAGTGTTTACAAATTGTGTGCACGTGTGTGTGTGTGTGTGTGTGTGTGTGTGTGTGTGTGTGTGTGTGTGTGTGTGTGTGTGTGTGTGTGTGTGTGTGTGTGTGTGTGTGTGTGTGTGTGTGTGTGTGTGTGTGCATTTGTGTGCAGGCATTTGCATGCTTGTAAGACAACACTTCTTGTGTGTACAGGTCCATTTTGGGCCTACATGCTAGTACTGCACGCACTCTCTGTTGTCTATTTTCTGTCTGCCCATCTACTGCTTTCTACTCCCATTATTCCTTGCTCCTGGTACTACACCTCCACCATAGGTAGCTTAGCAAAGGGGTGGGGAAACACAGAGCAAAGCATCCTGCAGCATTACAATGAAAGTCATGCCCATGAGGGATTTTTGGAATGCCCTTGTCTGGTGGAGCTGCTGATGTCACATGCATTGCAACATGTGAGGTCAGTCAGCTCATGTCCTACCATCTAATAGGTTCATAGCTTCATAGGTGTGTACTAGGCTAATGGCCCTGGAGCCTTTACAAGCCTAGCCCATAGAAGTGCCCTGGCATCATGCCACCCAACGTTATTTCCCAGTGTCTCTATCAAGTAGAGCCACTGGAGTGATCCCCGGGGTGAAATTTCTGTTTCCCATCCACTCATCAAGATTTCCCTTGAAGATGGCCAGTGAGGTGCTCTGCTTGACATAATGCAGAATTCTTAACAGCACAACAACTCTGTCTTGTAATCATGGGTAGACATAATTTCTGGTTTGAATACACAGAAATCTGACACACTTCAGCTACTGCAGTAACAACTATGTTTATGATGTTTATGATTTATTGTCAATCAGACATGTAGACATAGAAAATCATTGAGAATATGCCTTATCTTCTATTTCTGATTTTTATGGACAGGATATCAAGTCATAGCTGAGTTCTGTAGAATACCAATTGTAGGGATGTAGGGGGTGCAGCTTTGTTGTTTGCTGATGTTCTGCTTACACTGCTGTCAGCTGGCTCAGCTGTGCTCTGTTTTCCCTCTTCCTAACAATTTCAGCTCAGCCTGGATAATATCTGAATCAATTTTCCTGGCATTTCTGACATCACTTGTAAAAGCAATGTAAATGATGCTTTATAATTTTTGTCAGAAAGATGTAGGATACTACCTCCTCATGGTTATATTTTTTTCTTTGATTCATAAAATCTGTTTGAATTATTTGCTAGCATTTTTGACAGTGCTTGTGAAAGAAATGCATTTGTCACGAGGAGTAAATTCTGTAATTTGTTTCCTGTAACCATTTTAAGAGAGTATACCTACATTCACACAATTCCAAAGTGGAAAGCAAGAATATTTCAACTTGGATTGTGGAACTGTATTGGGAGGAGAGAGAGTTATTCTGACAGACTAGGGGAAAAATATAAAGGATGCTATGGTTCCACTGAAGCTGAAAAGAATAATAGGCTCAGCCAACATACAACTTTGGAGGACATATGCCTTTGATTTTGAGTACCAACGTCCTGTCCATATTTACCTGTCGCAGCAGTAGTAAACTGGTGGTCATTGCATAAGTTTTGCATCAGTCGACATATCCAAGCAATAAAAAATAGTCTTCCTGAACCAAAATGCTTTTTGAAGAAGGTACAGATAAAACCTGTTCCGGAGTGCTTTATAAAATCAATAACTTGCTTTACTCACGGAAAGCATAAGCTCTCCCCCCCCCTAAAAAATCAGGCCTTCCTCTTTTATAGATCTATTGATAAAGAAGGATGCTTTCATTCGGCTTCTTATTACTGGTTTCCAAAAGATGACAGTAACATGGAGACAATGTGCATTGCATGCCACACAGATGTACTCGTGAGATAGACCGCATTTTTAGAGAGAAATATTGAAATAGCTGTACATTTGACAGCCAAGGCTTAGGAAGTACAGTTGGATACTGTATTGTTGTGACAATCAAAAGAATCCTAACATACACACACATCATTATTTTGATATTTATCCACTTTGGATTTTCCCTTTTCCCCTACAAATTGTTTAAGGTTCTTCGGACCCTCCCCCACCCTGACCCCCACCCAAGAAAAAGCGGAAAGATGCCCTACATGTGCAACTTCATACAGTAGCTAAAATACTATTCTTAAAAACTTACTTAAGAAAAGTGTAATTGCAAGATGGCTTCTATAACCATTGTCTGAATGACATGTCTTCCATGTGGTCTGCCTTCATATTCATGCAGTCATAATATTCTGTATAGGTTGGCCTCTCAGTACAGCTGAAAAATATTTATATCAACAAGAGTATTTGTAAACATTTCTACATGCAGTAAGCCCACAAATGTTGTAGTTATAACAGTAAAATAACAGACGTCGTTATTAAAGCCTGAAAGAAACCCTTTCTAACTGATACCAGTCACTGGTGGTAAGTGAGTGTATAACATAAAGAACACTATAGAGAGCAAAATGACATTTGCTGCAGTGCTGCAAATGGGATATGCAGATCATAGGAGTTAATGCATCAAATTATATTTTACTCAGCCTTATCTTGTGTTGTTGCATGAACTGTTGAAGGCTTGATATGCTGATGGAAACACAAGCCCATCATACTTACCTTGTTGGCTACCTGATATGCCTGTGGAAACACATTCCCATCATAGTTACCTTGTTTGGCTACCTGATATAACTATGGAAACACATGCCCATCATAGTTACCTTGTTTGGCTACCTGATATACCTATGGAAACACATGCCCATCATAGTTACCTTGTTTGGCTACCTGATATAACTATGGAAACACATGCCCATCATAGTTACCTTGTTTGGCTACCTGATATAACTATGGAAACACATGCCCATCATAGTTACCTTGTTTGGCTACCTGATATAACTATGGAAACACATGTCCATCATAGTTACCTTGTTGGGCTACCTGCTATGTCTATGGAAACACATGCATATCATAGTTACCTTGTTTGGCTACCTGATATAACTATGGAAACACATGCCCATCATAGTTACCTTGTTTGGCTACCTGATATAACTATGGAAACACATGTCCATCATAGTTACCTTGTTGGGCTACCTGCTATGTCTATGGAAACACATGCACATCATAGTTGCCTCACTGGGCTACATTCGATATTTATAATAACACTTTATGCAAACATCTGCTAAGGACAACTAATCAGTAGTGAAGCTACGGTGGGGGCCATAGGGGCAGCCACCTTGGGAACAAAGTGTTAGGGGGCAGCAAACATCTTGTTAAGTACAACTAATCAGTAGTGTAACTAGAGTGGGGGCCATAGAGGCAGCCACCTTGGGCACAGAGTGTTAGGGGGCATGCCTGACTATTCAGTGCATATTGGCACTAAAATACCAATATTGCATCTGTGGGCAAAACAGAGACTTGTAGCACTGTGTGTGTGGTACTGACTGTATTTGCTATGTTTTAAACTAAAAAATACTTTTTTTTCTTTTTCAACTGAGTGTATATATGCTGTATGCATGGTATTAAATATAGCAACTGCTTGCTGCATGTTAGCAGTTTACTATAGTTTAAAAGTAAACTGAGTGCTATTCTACTCTGTGAGTGGTATAATCTGTAGAAGCTGCTTGATAAAATTTAGGAGACAGTTTACAACATTTTAAGAAAACAGCATTTTTTGTTCTTCTTGTATGATGAAGAAGAGCTTGTTTTATTTATTTTTTTACTTTTCACGTATGGAGAAGAGCTATTTTGGGGGAGGAGAGGCACCAAATTTGGGGGACACTGTGTGCAATTACAGCTAGGTACTCCTCTGCTACTGATCTTCAGTCTCACCCATCGAGACAAGGGTGGACTGGACCAACCAGACACAGACATTAGAATCACTGACAGGGACAAACTGTTGTGCATCTCATCTTGCCAAGCTCAGAAGGCTCTCCTCCATGTCCATAAGTTGAGTAGATCCTGGAGGATGACCCCTTATTATGCATATCTCTCTTGCAGTCTTTAGTGCCTTCCTCTTGACAAAGCTTATCCAGTTGGCTGGCAATGGTGACACTGGCCCAAGCTATGATTTTGCCCACCCACAACATTTATATCTTGCAGTGTGAACTGCCACACTTGATCAGTCTATATGTCCTATTCTTACCAGTTGTAGTCAGTGCAGCCTGAGGGCCTGCAGCAGAATATAATTTTATCTGCAACTCCTCACCAGCAATAGTCCATGCTGCCTGTGTCCTGCAGAACAATGCCATTATATCTGCATCCCCTCCTCTCACCAGCTGTAGTCAGTACTGTATTTGTTCCTGCTGCAGGATGCCATTTTATTTGAATCCCCTCCTCTTAACAGCTGTTGTCAGTGCTGCATAATATCCTGCAGCAGGATGCCATTTTATTTGTATCCCCTCCACTCACCAGATATAGTCAGTGCTATATGTTATCCTGCTGCAGGATGCCATTTTATCTGAATCCTCTCCTCATAACTAGTTGTAGTTAGTGCTGCATGATATCCTGCTGCAGGATGCCATTTGCTTCCCCTCCACTCAGTAGCTGCAGTCATGCCATTTACGCCCCAACATAAAGGCATTTTGTGATTTCTACACATATGTGTGCAGGTTCTATGAATATAGCTTTTCTGCAAATGCACATATTCACAGTATATAGGCCCTGTGAGGTATTCTATCTTACAAAATACTCATCTGTGACATAACATAGCTTAGTATATGACCGACAAACATGGGATGGTGACAACACTGTGTCTAGCCAAGGCGAGTAGTCACAATGCCTGCATTTTTACTACATCCCTAAAGTATTCCACTCCCCAACATTCTGAGCCTATAACAAGCAACCTAAATGCAGCTGTACGTAATAAAGCCTTTTAGGCAACCAGGGCAAGTATAACAGACCACTGTTAACCCATAGGCCATTTACTAGTGGTGTGTCACAAGGCTCAGTGGTGGGTCCACTCCTGTTCAGAATATATTTCTCTGAAGTCAAGGCGAATGTGGAAGTTCTCTGGATGACAAGGTTTACTGATGATTGTAAGCTGGGGGCAGTCATTGAATCACCCAGTGATGCAGATATCCTTCCGGGGGGGTCTAGAACAGACAAATGATTGGTGCCAAAACCGTGGCCTAAAACTAAATTTGAAAAATATGCATTATCATACCCTTGGGGAAGTCAAATACTCCTACAAATAACAGCATGAACAGCACACCCCAAAAAGTGGACTCAGAGGTGAGAGATCTAGGTACATAGCTATATAACCTGAACTTTGATCGTCATGTGTCCACAGTGGTGAAAAAGTCCTTCTATGTGACACAACTTATACGTAAATGTACGGCATCCAAATCCAAGGAAATTGTAGTCTTGCTGTACTCAGCACTCATTAGACCAATAATCCAGTACAATGTGCCATTTGGCATGTACTTGACTAGGCACTAACAGCAACTGGAGTGACCTCAGAGCTTCCTCACAAAGACAATATGTAAACAACATATCCTCTCTGGATAGACTAAAAGCCCTTTCTCTTTACTCTGTCTCCTACTGACTATTAAGGGGTGACCTATGCCTGATCTACAAGCCACTTACAAATGTAGCCCAGATGGAACTGCTACACATCTGCAAAGTGTATGACAGTCCCCTAATCTAGGGATTTAAAATTAGGCAGTGACTCAAGCAAAGCATGCTGGACAGACAGATATGTGTCTCAGTGATTGGCCTTCCTTTGAAACAGGCTGCCTGGTCACATTAAGCAGATGCCTTCCATGGCTATCTTTATATGCAATTTGGAGCAATGGATAGGGAATCACCAATTCACACCTGGGGTAGTGCCTGTGTCCCTTATGGATAGCTGCAGTCTGTAAGATATTCAAGGCATAAGCAAAAATCAGTGCCATCCTCTTATCCCTGGGGCCCATATATTGAGTAAAATTGGGTTATATTGGCTAGGCTTGTAAGGGGCCCTTAAACCATTAGCTTAGTAATCATCTGTGAACCTATGAACCATGCAAATACACCGAGTAAACATGCTTACTGTTCTTCAATGGCTCTGATGTCTGAGAATATTTATCAAAATGGAAACTATACACCTTACTAGTGAAATTCATATCCTCAATCAGTAGAAGGGCTTTTACAAATGACTGTTCAGTAATGCCAGTTTTGTGGTTTAAAGGTTAACAGAATGGCAATTATGCTTCAAACTCAAAAAGAAAAAAAATATCCACTTTTACATATTACATTGGCAAATAAAGGCTTATAGCAAAACATGCCTGTCTAATTAGGTAAATATGATGTTTTGCACCACAATCTTACTATGTAGCCCATTCATTAAAGCTGTGACATGCAAAGGCTGATTTGTGAGGCTCACATGGCCATCTGCCAAACAGCTAAACAGCAACTGATTTGTGAGGCTCACATGGCCATCTGCCAAACAGCTAAACAGTACAAATCGCATGACCCGGCGCATAACCCTCAGTCTTTTTTCTTCAGGCGATCAGAATGCGGGAAGGAGGGAGGGGAATGGCATGGACCAAATGGATCATCTACATTTCTACATTTATTTCTAGGTACAAAACTAACTACGCTCTTCATTGCCCTCTCACATGCAGTCATATCCCGATAGAATCCGGAAAAGCGGGAAAAAGGGAGGCTGGCCAAATATAGGCTCACAGGGGCTGCTGTTCTAAGATTGCAAGAATGTCTTTAGTAGCTACTCCTCTCAAAAAAAAAGCAATAGGTGTGGCCGTCTAGGAAATAGTCTGTTTCGGACAGCCTTCCCTCGTGAAGTCAAAAAAAAGCGAAACAAATAAATAATACCTTAACTGCCTATGTACATCCAAATTAGGCAATTCGACATCAAAGCTTTACATAAACTTTTCGAGTACTAGGACGCCTGGCTTCCAAAATAACGCTGTCAGGTGTAGGGATTGCACCCCTGACATTGAAAATGCTGTGGTAATGGCCAGGTGTCTGGTTGGGTCACAGAGAGCCCCTTGTTTGGGTGACATTCCTGAGTCCACCAAGGTAGTATCCGATGACAGTGTCCAAATGTGGGCTGTGTGAGTCCAAACGCTTTTTGATATAGCTTCTTCATTCCTCATATGTTTGGCATTGGACTAGAATGCAAGGTCCATGCAAGATGCCATGAACCCCAAAGCGGTCAGCAGTCCTGCAGTCAGCCTTACTGGACATTACTGATAGCTGTTGAAGTATAAGGTGAGTTGTCCTTGGGGGTAAGAAATGCCATCTGTTATTTCGTTCACAGAATACCCAGGCATCTTAGAAGAACTGCACATACTGCGCAGATGTTGAAGAAGTTCGCTTGCCTTGAGCCAGAATCAAACAGTCGTCCAGACAAGGAACTGGAGCCAGGACTTTGTGAAATACCTGAGGTAGACAAGACAAGGGCAAAAAAGAAGAAGAACTGATAATGCAAATTCCATTCCAAATCCTCAGGAATTTTTCTGCAACTGGCCTGAAATAGGAATGTGAAGATAGGCTTGAGATTTGAGATCCAGAGTCACCATCCAATTGCCTGAAAGCAGCATAAGGTAGCAGAATTTTGGAGTGTTAACATCTTGAATTTTGGAATTTTCAGAAGGTGTTTAGAATGGACAAATTCAGAATTGGTCTCCTTTGCACCAAGAAAAGACGTGAATAAAAACTGCAGACCTAAACCCTGTGTAGTTCCCCAAATGAAGGTACTTCCTGTATTGCTCCCAAATGAAGCAGAAGTCTGTAAGCCCATGTGCTTCAGGATGAGGCAGATCCCGCATACCTTTGAAAGGAGGGAAAGTGAAAATAAAATTCCAATAAAATTTTATTATGTCCACCAAATGTTGTCTTAGTTTTTAAACTGGGTGGCCAAAAAAACCCAGTTTTGAGAGGAAGTGCCAGCAAGACAGAGTCCGGGCAGTTGAAAGGTCTGGTCATTAAGCTGGGTTTCCCGGAAGACAGACCCCCTGCCTCCCCAGCAGAAGGGCCTCAGAACTCAAAGACCCAGGAGTAACAGGTGGCCCTAGGAGAGGAAGCTCCACCTCACCTTTACCGACCTGCCCTCAGGAAAGACCCCCGAAGAGGGAAATCCCATCCTTAGTAGTGGGAAAAACCTGTAAAAAACTTTAACTGAACTTGTAAAAAGTCCTTAACTGAAGTCATAGACTTAGGAGGGACCCCATTTTTCAAAACTGTATCCTTACTGGAGGACCAAAAAAGACCATCAGATTGTAGAGGTCTGACCTGGATTCGAGATAATAACATGCGAACACTGACATGAAGGTTCGATTTTTAAGCTGGATCTGTAAGCCAACAAACCCTGAAGTAGCACAGCCCCCTGAAGAAGAGCCTGCACAAAATCCACAAAGCAGAATGCTACCAACTTGGTCCAGCATGCACTCAAACTCTGAATCTCTGATCTGGCTTACCTTCAGATGCTCAGCTATATGAAACTGCTTCAATAAAGCATGCAAAGCATTCTTGAATTTCATAGCATATGAACCGGACACCCAGCTCATAGCCAAGCAGTCCTTGTATGGATAATAAAAGTCTCTCATCCAGGGCCCTGCAGCATCCGGGCCTATGAATGGATTCAGTCCCACAGAAGCCCAATAGTACTAACCAGGGAGAGTAATACCCTCTGGTATCTATGGAGGACTCATAGGAGACCAGAGCCCGGACTCCTGTAGTATTCATCTGGCCTCTTCTAAGGGAGGGAACCACTGACATCAGAGCACCCTCAGCCTGGGGGCAACACAGAAGAAGCCCACTCCTGTCTGCAACAAAAACTCCCCCTTGGGGTAGGTGCTTTCCCTTCCGGCCGCTGAAGCGGTAGCGTAGCAACGGCACCGGCATCCGGAGTGACGACTCATCCTGTTTGGACCATAAAGACTTTTCCTTGCGTTTCTTAGAAGAACAGTCGTCGGAGGACCCGGATTACAGCGTTGTTGTTGTATGGCCAAAAACACCAGCCTATTTGCTCATGCGGCGACTTAAAAATGGCGCGCTAAAAGTAAAACGCACAAAAGTGACACCCAACAACGCGGAATGCAGGCCCAAACAAAAGAACCCAGAGTGAATATCCCCATCCGGAATCTGTTTCAATAAGACAAAAGCAGTTATTAACTTTTTTCTGGACATCCAAGTGTCTAGCAGGTATAACCAAAAAGGTCTCTGGTCCGGGTACTTAGCCCTTGGGTCTGAAACAGCAAAGGACTGTGCAGATTGCTTTTCATGAACATACATGTCCTGTGTCTTTACCATTTTGATTTAATTAGAGTTGCTGGCTTTTGTCAGGTATGACTGTTTCTAGTCAAAGAGCTCCTGCATGGTTTATAAAGGAGACCAAACTTTTACTGTACCTCTTTCTCTAGGATTTAAAGCTACTGTGTCATTATGATGACCTTTCAGGCATGCAGATTACTGATCACTAGACCTCCAACTGCCTAGAACCACATGCACTTCATGGACTGCTGAGATGTGCAGACACAGCTGTAGTGACCTACCGCACAGTCTGCACTACTAGCATGAGCTGCTTCAGAAAGTAGAAGCAGAGGTGGAGAGGCAGTTGTGCCCTATTTTTTTCACTTCCTAACAATGCATAATCCCAGCTTGGGATAAACCAGTGTCACTTTTCATGGCATTTCTGACAACACTTCTAAAAGGAATAAAAATGAGAATAATGTAATATGCTGTCTCCTCCTAGTCATGTTTTTCCTTGGATCATGTAAAACAGTTTATTTGCTAACAATTTTGGCAGCACATGTGAAAGCAATTCACTTTATCAAGAGCAGAATATTCTATGTAGCTTTCCTGCAATCATTTTAACAGACTATGTACTACATTTCCACAATCATAAACTGCAAAACAAGAATGGTTCAACGTGGATTAGGTAGCAGTATTTGGGAGAAGAGACAGTTATTCTGACAGGCTAAGCTGAAAAATTACAAAAGGAAGCCATAGTTCCACTGATTCTGAGAAGAAGAATTAAAATGTTTTATGAAGAAAAACTATCCAGCCTCATTATTTGTGATAAAGAGAATATGGTGTATGTTGCTTCCCTGTTATAATTTCAAGGTGTTGTGTGTTGTTTCCCCAAAATCAATACTGCAAAGCAAGAATGGATAAACATTTGAAATTCTGAAACTTATTATTGAGAGTCCCAGAACAGGAAGACTGAACTAGTGAAAGCATGGACTTTTATCTGCCAAGTCTGAGACTCAGTTTTCTCTGAGAATTTTCTTTTCTTCATATGTGGCAGTCCTGGAATTGGTATATATTAGTTTGGGACAATGGGTTCTTGCTCTTTCACATAGAACAACTAAAAAAAGAATAGTGATGTTAGATATTTTTTTTATTTTCAACTCTTACAACTCTCAGATTTACAGCAAGGAGCCACAAGAATGTCTCAGCTCAGATTTATAAAATCATTTTCAGTTGTTTGCTATCACTTCTGGCACTGTTTGTAAAAGCAATGAACCTGACATTTACCACGAGAAAATGCTCTATGTTGCTTCTCCATAACCAGTTTAAAATGCTGTATCATGGTTCCCTGTGATGGAGAGAATGGGTGCTGCAGCTTATATTTTACAAAACTAGTTTCATCTGTTTGCTGGTGCCTCTCACAGTTCCAACATAATTGATTTTTTGTACTGAGAAATACATTATTTGGTGCTTCCATGTGATATTTTATTTCCATTTGAAGGCTGACAACCAGTTTAATTTTCTTGACAGAGCTTCTAACATTGCTCATAAAAGTTGATTATAAAGATCAAAATGTTGGATGTTGCTTCTCGGCGATTGTGTTTGAAAATGCATCTTTAACCAATAATTTTACTGTAGGTAAGGTGCCAGTGTTAGCCAATGCTCAACATTGACAGATGCCTGTTTTTAAATTCATCCTAATCCTCAAAGTTTACCCTCATTCACGCCACAATCTTGATTCTTGGTGTACTTAGATTCCTAATTACTGATGTTTTAAAAATGTAATCCTGATCTGGGGCCTTTAACAATGATTATACTTATCTTTGACCCTAATTCTTAAGGTAGAAGATTAACAGATTTTTTTACTATGTGATTCTGTTCTTCTTGTGGGGGAGTCAGCTTAGTCTAATAGCATCACCACCACTACCAGAGTCATTCACAACGAGAAACAGAACTGGGCAAGGAAATTACAATTAGTAATTGATATGTTGAAACTTTATTCTTTAAAAAAGATCTGAAATTTATAAAATGAGGCTTTCAGATTTAAAATGTGTGAGTCATGAAAGTGTTTGGTACATAATTATAAGGCAGATGTATTCTGGTGCTGTATTTAATTGAAAACTTATTGCTTAACATTTGTACTGCATTTAAAGATTAACGCTTCTCAGATAGCAAAATTTATAATGGTACTCAACTATAAATATATATATATATATATATATATATATATATATATATATATATATATATATATGTATATATATATATATATATATATATATATATATATATATATATATATATATATATATATATATATATATATATATATATATTTATACATTTTGTGTGTGTGTATGTGTGTGTGTGTGTATAGTGAGAGTGAGAAATAGATATAATTATAATTTTACAAGGTCTGGCAGGCAGAAATATTTTTTTCTTACCTCTTCAACTTTTTATAGCCACTTTTATTTGACACTGAAGCTCAAGGACCAATTAGCCTACCAAAGAAATGGAAGTCATGACAATATTGGTGGACATATACTTTTGATGTTGAGGGCCATTACCCTCCCCATATTTACTTCCCGGACAGTAATTCACTGGTGTTCTTTGCTTTAGTTATGTATTAGCTCAAATATCTGAGCAATAAAATAGTATTCTTTTAGACAAATATGCTTTTTGAAAGGACACTGACCTTATTCCTTCATAAAGAAATATGTTCATACCCAGCACTTCCTCAAAAAAAAAAAAAAATCAGGCCTTCAACTTTGTACAGATTGATATAGAAATATATGTTAATCTGACTGTTTATCACTGGTTTCTATAAGATGACAGTGGTATGTAGACAATATGAATTACTTACATTTCTGATGTATCCATACATTAAACCTCATTTTTAGAGTGATAATCGCTATACCTTTTTAGGTAATATAGCTAGATGCTGTCTTACTGGGACATACAAAAGTGTCTTTTACACACACACACACACACACACACACACACACACACACACACACACACACACACACACACACACACACACACACACACACACACACACACACACACACACACACACCATCATTTTAACATTTATGCATTGTGCATTTTCTCTGCAAATCCTTTAAGTTCTTTGGTCCCCCACATGAAAAAAGTGCATGCATTTCCTTCATGTGCATCTTTATATAGTATCTAAAACACTGTTCTTAAAACTTACCCAAGAAAAGTTTCCTCGAATGTTGGCTCTTCAGCCAAGCCTCTTAACCTATCTTCTCTGTGGAGCATTTTCTTATTCAGCCAATCAGAATATTCTGTAAAATGTGGTCTTTCAGTACAGCTGAAAATATGTAAATCAATAGTATTTGTAAACATGAAAACGTTAATACATGTCTACATACAGTAAGTCTAAAAAGGATGTAGTTTTGACAGTAAGTGTACGCAAATAACAGCCCACCCTATTAAAGCCTGAAGGAACTCCCGATCCCTTTCTAATTGACAATGGTCACTGCTGATACATGTGAGTTTATAACATACAGAACACTATAGTCAGCACAATGACATTTGCTGCAGTGGTACAAATGTTTCATGGAGAGTGTGGGTGTTAATGCATCAAATTATATTTTACTCATCCTTATGCATGTGGTATGAACTATTGTAGCCCTGATATGTCTATGAAAACACATGCGCATTGTGGTTACCTTGGGGTATGATCTGGTTCTCCCTTGCTTATTGATGTACCACATGACACAGTTTTATTCAGTATGTGTAATAACATTTTATGCAAACAGCTGCTAGGTACTGCTAAGCTTCTGTCCAACAGAATGAGACACAGGTCAACTGGGCCAGCCCAGGACAAACATTAGTACAGCTGCCAGGGATAAATTGGGATGCATCTCCTCCTACCAGGGAATGCATATCCTTGAGGACCATCCTTAGTTATGGATATCTCCCTTGCAGCCTATATGCCTTAGTGTTTGCAAAACTTTTTGCTGTCATGGTGACACTGGCCCAAGCTACAGATATGCCTACCCACAACCTTTATGATTTGCAACATGAACTGTCAAACCTGCCTTCTCAATGGTCAGTCTGTAACCCCTATTCCCACTAGCTATAGTCCATGCTGCTTGAAGGACTGCAGCAGAATATCATTCTATCTGCACCCCCCCTCTTCCCACCAGCTGTGGACCATGGTTGCTGCTTGTGGTCTCGCAGTAGTGAGTCATTTTATCTGCACTCCTTCTTCTCCCAGCTGTAGTCAGTGCTGTTTATGTTTTGCAGCAGGATGACATTTTATCACCACTCTCTCTTCCTATTAGGTACAGTCCATGCTGCCTGATGGCCTGCGATAGGACATCATTAAATATAGAAATGTATTTTGTGATTGCTATTGAAGCTGTTCCACAAATGCAAATTCACAGTATGTAGATCCTATAAGTAATGCTTTCTTGCAACGCACTTGTTCCTAACACAGGTTAGCCTGGAATATGGTCTTCAGACATGGGATGGTGGCAACACTGTGTCTAGCCAAGGTGAACAGGCACAGTAACTGCATCTGTATATCACTAAAACATTCCCATCTCCCATATTATTAGCCTCTTTTGCAGCTGTAGTCAATAAAAACATTTATAAAACCAGGGCAAGTACAACAGAATACACCAACAAAACATGCCTACTATTCTATCATGGCTCTGATGTCTGGGAACAGTTATCAGAAAATAAACTATACACCATTCTAGTGAAATTCAAATATAATAAATAAATGGAAAGGGTTTTATAAAATCATTATCCATTAATGAGATTTTGTGATGTAAGGGTGAAAAAAAATGGCGATGGTACTTCAAACTTAACAACTTTAGTCACCTTTGCATATTACATAGGCAAGTAAGGGACTATATAAAAAAGTATGTCTGAATCAGATATATGCTTGTATATGCTTGTCATAGGTAACTCCATGGTGAGACACATCATAGTGTTGATTGTGAGTTACACCAATGTGCTACTCACCAGGCTTTGCAAAGACGGGACCACTGTGAGGCACCAGGAATCGCCACATCACTCATGCACTGAAGTCCCTTGCACCACAAGTACACATATAAGGCAAATTCATTGTATATGTGGGTGCAAACAACTTGAGCTGTACCTCCCTGGACTATATGAAATGAGACATAATGGTGGTCATGGAATATGTGTCTGAGGTAGGTATGAACCCCTCCTTGAGCAGAATTCTACCATTGTCAAGAATGATGCCACAATGTGAACAAAAGATAACTGACTTCAATAACTGGCTTACATTCTGTTGTCATTTTATGGGATTACAATACACACACACACACACACACACACACACACACATATATATATATATATATATATATGTGTGTGTGTGTGTGTGTGTGTGTGTGCAGGTTCATTGGTTCATAGGAGGTTACTAACTAGCAGTCTTAGAGCCTTTAAAAGCCTAGCCATGTTAATCCCAAGTATCCCTGTTTGTTCAATTTTTGGGTAGTTCCAGAACGAATTTACGAACAGAGCAGGTCTGTGATGAACACTGGCTACCCCCGTCCAGAACAGCCATGCATGCCACCCCAGGGGTACATTTGCAGTCTCCCTTTCAATTATCTAGGCTGCATTTGAATAGGGTCAGTGAGGAGCTCTGTTTTACATGACTAGGGAGTCTATTCCAGAGAGGAGGCAGCGTCAGCATTGGAACAGATATTAAACAGTCCAAACTGCTTTCCTAAGGATGACTTGTACCTCTCCCCCCAAGATTTTTGTATATTGGCTAAAACTTTGTCCACTCCATAGTGCCTTTTTAAGTAAAATTAGTCTTCTAAAGCTTCCAACATAACTAAACAAAAATAAGGAAAATATTACTAAACAAAATTAGGGCAACATTAAGGTATTGCTGCTCAGTGCTAGGAACCTTAACAAAAAACTCCACACCCTATAAGCACTGCTCACCATAGAAAACATAGATATGCACATTGTCGCACAGGCCTGTTTCAAGACCAGGGAAAGCACTCCATCAGTGGAGGACTACAGTGCCTGTCACTGGTACTAGCCCACACAGCATTAGAAGCAGGCGTGTTTCTATATGCTTAAAAAAAATCTTACCTTTACACTCATTAGACAAGATAATGACTTGGGACATCTCCATATCCAATGTACTATAAATAAAACCCCTTTTTACATCATTGCTAACTACAGGACTTTCGTTATATCCCTCTCAGCCCATACCTCCTACTGAACCAGTACGAGCCCCTGTGTTAGTCCATACCCCAACCAGTGGAGACAACATCCTGGAGTCGGTCCTTCCCAGTGAGGGATAACTTTGTTCTCTACCTATTGTAACCCCCTCCCTGGTCATATCAGACCATGAGTCAGTCACATTCACCTTAAGACTAAAACCAGAAGCATCCTGCAATACCTCCGTATTCAGAGAGCATGCAAGGCTAATCTACTAAAACTGAGCAATAACCTTCCTAAATTCAAAAGCCCCTGCCTTCTCAAACGCCCCTGCCCTCTCACTGATCTTATTACCTGTGTGGAATCCTTTACTTCCATGTCTATGCATATGTAACCCCCTCAGAAACAAATACAAAACCAACATTCAAAAATAAACCCCTATGTTGGAACACACATATAGTCAGACAAGATAACAAAAGAAAAAAGTTCATTGCACACAGAAATAAATATAAAAGTTCTTAAAAAAATGCCCAAAATTAGCAAACAAAACTAAATACTTGATAAGACAAACAAAGCAGATTTAATATAGGTGGGACTTAAATTCAATGAAAATACTCAGGAAGTTCAAAGTAGTTTTATTGAATGAAAGTGCTCAACTGTTTTTAATATTACTTTATTTGCCTTATCAATCACTTAGTTTTTTATTTTTATTTTTTTATTTATTTTACATTTGTTGACCAGGATAGTCCAGCTGGATACATGTCCATTTTCAGCAGAGGCCTGGGGAGAAAAGCTCCAACATAGATACATTAAAAAATGTTACATATAGTAAAATATTTAAAAATATGTAAAAATTTACAGACTTGTTCAATCATGCTAGATATAGCTATAGCAAATACAGAAATTCTTTTACAGACTTTTCTTTTTACAGACTTGTTCAAACATGCTAGCTTAAAATACAACAAATACAGATTATAAGTTTAGTTTATATCCATAGATCCTGTTGTGATTACAGGACCCATACCTCAGGTAAACATTTACAAGTGATGTTCATCATAATAAAGGCATCTATTTGTAGTCAGATTCAGTCAACAAGTATAGAGTTCGATCATTTCCATAATTAAAAGGTTTAGTTTCTCTAATAGAGTGAGCCAGAGGATGTTAGTACCCTAGTTTAAAGGAAGGAGCTAATCAGGGCTGGGAGCATGGACATAGCCAATGTGATTTGAAATGAAGTTTAAGACTCTTTTTGAATTGGGCTTAGGAGGTCACAAGAGTAAGGCTGGGAGGGAGTTCCATATTTTACCTACGGCATTAGTGAATAGAGAATTACCAGCTGAATTATAGGATATGATTGTTTGGACAAGAGTCTATTTGATGAGCGGAGTGAGCCTAGATTGCTGTATGGGATGATTATATTTTTTAGTGCAGGGGTGTTGTCTGGTTGTTTGAGAATTTTAAATGCTTCTATAAGTTGGTTTAAAATATAATATAAGTTTTGTTAAAAATAAATCTAACTCTCAAGAGGGAAAAACACTGTTGCTAAACTAAACAAGGTACAGTTGTGTAAGTAATTGTACCATAACAATAGATGTTCAAATGATCACTGCTGCAGTAACCTTAAACAGCTGGCCAGCTTGCAAACCTTCAGGGTAACTTCCGCATACCGAAACTGTCAGGCGACTCAAGCTGAGCTAACTAAAAGACAAATTTGGCCACAAAGCCCTTCAGAGCCTTCCTGCCAATATAGAGATGGAGGCTGAGCCCTCAAAGGACAAAGCTAATAACAACAAAAATAAATGTCCACACACTGGCATAAAAAGCACACCAAAAACAAGGGGGGTGTAGAGAGGGAGTGGCTACTTGAAGCAGTGATCATTCAAACATCTACTATTATGATAAGTTTAACTTATACAGCTATACTATGTTCATCATATTGATCACTGTGACAGTAGCCTTAGCTATATGGATAGATTATGCAAGCTAACTGCATTTAGAAAGTAAAAGAAGAAGAGTCCAGGAACCCCTGGAGAATGGTCCTAGCAAAGCCTGATCTGGACCTAGAGAAGTAATCAAGCTTATTGTGCTTTATAAAAATATGTACAGAGGACCAAGTAGCAGCTTCTAGAATACTGCTAGACTCCAACCCTTTCCAAAAAGCCATAGATGAAGCCAAGGCCCTAGTACAGTGTGCCTTGACCTGCCTGGAACAATATTGTCATTACGAGTATAATGAAAGGTAAAAGCCTTCAGCAAACATTTAGAAGAAGTCTGTTTTGACACAGGCCGTGTATTCTTCTTACCTCCACAAGAAATTAACAATTGATCCAAAGATCTGAAAGATTCACTTCTGTCAAGATCGTACCTCAGTAATCTGTGGAGTTCCAAAGTACGGAGTATCCTTTCTCCCTCATTTTTAGGTTCAGGAAAGAAAACAGGGAAGTGGATAGTTTTGCTTAAAGTAAACTCTGATACTACTTTAGGGATAAAAGAAAGACTAGTTCTCAAAGAAACCCTCTCCCTATTGAAAACGAGATAGAGTGCACTCACTGTAATAGCTTGCATCTCAGATACCCATCTTGCAGAGGTCAGAGCAATCAGTAAATTTGTTTTCCATGTTACGGACCTCAAGTCAGTCACATTAGCTGGTTCAAACAGAGCAAGTGTTAACTTCTCTAACACAAAATTAAGATCCCAAGGAGAGGCCACCAGTTTTTGGGATGCCTCTTTTACAACCACCCTTTCAAAAACATTCTGACATGAGATTGCTTTAAAAGAGGAAGATCCATGGGCAGACATACTGAAATGACCAATAAATGACACTTGACAGAGGAATAAGAAATGCTGTAGGATAATGACTAAGAAAAATATTGTACAACCAGAGAAGAGCTGGCCCTGAATGGCTGCTGTTTATGTTGTTGGCACCAACAGGAAAACCTTTTCCATTTGCTAATATATGATTTTCTAGTATCAGGCTTTCCTGTTTCAATCGGTGCCTGCTGCATGTCCTCAGTAAACAGGTGCCTAAAAGGAAATAGTATTCTATCATCCAGGCATTCAATTGAAGTTGATCAATGTTGAGGTGCATCAAACTCCCCTGTTCTTGTGTGAGTAGATCCAGTATGTGAGAAAGCTTGTGGTAATTGCCTCTGGCCATTTTCAAAAGAAGGAAGAAGCACTGTTGCCTGGGCTAGAAGGGACCACAGTGATCTTGAGGATCCTTTCTGAATTTTCAGAAGTACCCTAGATATTAATGGAAAGGTAGAAAAGCATACAGGAGCATTTTGGTCCAAGAAAAGAAAAAGCATCTGTCTTCCAGGCCTTCTTACATGGAGTTCTGGAACAGAATCTTGTCAGTTTATTGGTTAGGTCTATGGAATGCCGTCCCTTACTCTATCACAAAACTTGACTCTATAGTAACTTTCAAAAAGGCTCTAAAAGAACTATACCTCAATAATCAAGGATGCTCCTATACTAACATGAGTAAACCACCTTAATTATTATTTGCTACAGACCCTAACAATGTCCTTTTTTGCTCTTACCTCATGATCCGCTGTCATTTCTGAAAGTCTCTGTTTACTGTCTACTTACTTTTTAATTAATCTTTTGCTATCCATAAAATATTTTCATGTAATGTTTATCTTAGGCCTTCCTCTTTTTCTGTTACCTTGTAGCTTTATCTTTAGCATCTTTTTCCCAATATACTCAGCATCCCTCCTCAGCACATGTCTAAACCAATGTAATCTTGTCTCTCTGGCTTTTCTCCAAACCTTTCAACCTGGGCTGACCCATTAATATACTTATTCCTAATCCTGTCCACCCTCGTCACACCCAGTGCAAATCTTAACATCTTTAACTCTGCCACATCCAGCTCTAACTCCTGCCTTTTTGTCAATGCCACTGTCTCTAACCCATATAACATAGCTGGTCTCACTGCCCTCTTGTAGACCTTCTTTTTCACTCTTACTGGTACTCGTCTGTCACAAATCACTCCTGACACTCTTCTCCACCCACTCCATCCTGCCTGTACTCTCTTCTTCACCTCTCTTCCACACTCACCATTACTCTGAACTGTTGATCCCAAGTATTTAAACTCATCCACCTTAGCCACCTCCTTTCCTTGCATCCTCACCATTCCTCTATCTTCCCTCTCATTCACAAACATATATTCTGTCTTAGTCCTGCTGACCTTCATTCCTCTTCTCTCTAGAGCATATCTCCATCTCTCCAGGGTTTCCTGTTCCCTACTCTCACTACAGATCATAATGTCATTGCAAACATCATAGTCCACGGGGACTCCTGTCTGATCTGGTCTGTCAACTTGTCCATCACCATTGCAAATAAGAAAGGGCTCAGAGCTGATCCTTGATGTAATCCCACCTCCACCTTAAACGCATCCGTCACTCCTACCGCAGACCTCACAGCTGTCACACTACCCTTGTACATATCCTGTACCACTCTTACATACATCTGTGACACTCCCGACTTCCTCATACAATACCACAACTCCTCTCTAGGCACCCTGTCATATGCTTTCTCTAAGTCTACAAAAACACAATGCAACTCCTTCTGACCTCTCTGTACTTCTCCACCAACACTTTCAGAGCAAACATTGCATCTGTAGTGCTCTTTCCCGGCATGAAACCATACTGCTGATCACTAATCATCATGTCCCTTCTTAATCTAGCTTCCACTACTCTTTCCCATAACTTCATGCTGTGAATGATCAATTTAATACCTCTGTAGTTACTACAGCTCTGCACATCACCCTTATTCTTAAAAATCTGTACCAAAACACTTTTTCTCCATTCCTCAGGCATCCTTTCACTTTCCAAAATTTCATTAAACAGTCTGGTTAAAAACTCCACTGCCATTTCACCTAAACACCTCCATGCTTCCACAGGTATGTCATCTGGACCAACAGCCTTTCCATTCTTCAACCTCTTCATAGCTATCCTTACTTCCTCCTTGCTAATCCATTGCACTTCATAAGTCACTAACCCCACATCATCCAACCTTCTCTCCCTCTCATTCTCTTCATTCATCAACTCCTCAAAGTACTCTTTCCATCTGCTCAACACACTCTCCTCACTTGAAAATATGTTTCCCTCATTATCCTTTATCACCTTTACCTGTTGCACTTCTTTCCTAGCTTGGTGCCTCTGTCTAGCCAATTGGTACAGGGCCTTTTCTCCCTCCTTAGTGTCCAACCTTTCATACAACTCTTCATATGCCTTATCCTTAGCCTTCGCCACCTCTCTCTTTGCCATGCACCTCATCTCCTTATACTCCTGTCTACTTTCTTCATCTCTCTGACAATCCCACTTCTTTGCCAACCTCTTTCTCTGTATACTCTCCTGTACTTCTTCATTCTACCACCATGTCTCCTTGTCATCCTTCCTCTGTCCAGATGTGATACCAAGCACCTTTCTAGCCATCTCCCTTACTAGCTCTGCTGTAGTTACCCAGCTATTTGGTAACTCTTCACTGTCCCCCAGTGCCTGTCATAACTCTTCCATGAACTCCACCTCACAATTACCCTTTTTCAATTTCCACCATTTGATCCTTGGTACTGCCCTCACACTCCTCCTCCTCTTCTTGATCACTGTCATCTTATAAACCACCATCCTATGCTACCTAACTACACTTTCCCTGGTCACCACTTTACAGTCTCCAATCTCCTTCAAACTGGACCTCCTACATAAGATATAATCCACCTGTGCGCATCTTCCTCCACTCTTGTATATCACCCTATGCTCCTCCCTCTTGTTAAAATATGTATTCACCACAGCCATGTCCATCCTTTTTGCAAAATCCACTACCATCTGACCTTCTGCAATCATTTGTTTAACACCATACCTACCTATCACTTCCTCATCCCCTCTGTTCCCTTCACCAACATGCCCATTGACATCTGCTCCAATCACCACTCTCTCACCCTTGGGTACAGTCATCATGACTTCATCCAACTCACTCCAAAATTTTTCTTTCTCGTCCATTGCACACCCAACTTGTGGAGCATATGCACTAACAACATTCATCATTACACCATGAATTTCAAGCTTCATAAACATCACTCTATCCGACACTCTTTTCACCTCCAAAACACTCTTAGCATACTGTTCCTTCAGGATAACTCCTACACCATTTCTCCTCCCATCCACACCATGATAAAACAATTTGAACCCACCTCCGATACACCTAGCCTTACTCCCCTTCCATCTGGTCTCTTGCACACACAATATACCAACCTTCCTTCTGTCCATCATATCAGCTAGCTCTCTCCCTATACCAGTCATACTGCCAACATTCAAAGTTCCAACCCTCACTACCACAGTCCTAGCCTTTCTCCTCTCTTCCTGCCTTTGGCCATGCCTTCCACCTCCTCTCCTCCTTCAGCCAACAGTAGCCCAATTTCTGCCAGCACCCTGTTGGCTAACAGTACTGATGGCGGTCGTTGCTAACCCGGGCCTCGAACGATCCGGTATGTAAATATTTACTGGTGTCTGCATGAATAATCTGGCCAAGTTTTACGCTGGAACCTATAAGTAAATAAATAATATTGTTGAGAGGAGGCAAGGAAGATCCCCCACAGACTGATAAAATCTTGGAAGACCCTCTGATCTAGTTTGCATTTATAAAAGTCTATTCTGGTCCTGATCAGCTTGTGTGCCACACAGTTTTACTCTGACAGAAAGTAGGATCCCTACAGAGTGAGATTGCACTGTGAAGCCATATCCCAAGCTAACACAGGCAGTCTGCAAAGGGGGCACAACCTGGTTTCTCCCTTACTTCTTGATGTACCACATGACTGTGGTACTGTTTGTAACTACTTTAAGAGGTCTCATGGACAAAAGATGGTTCAGAGAGATGAGTGCATTGATAAAGGCAAGCATCTGCTTGATATTTATGTTCTTACATCTGTCATTAGTGTCCCAACCCTCCTGATGTTTTATCCCTCCTGAAACTGCTCACCAAGCAAAGTCTGAGGTGCCTGTGGTGACTGACTGCTTTGGAGCAAGGTGGGAAAAAGGGACACCTGAATTTAAGGATATCTCTTGCCTCCAAAAATAATTTCTCATTTTACAAACCCCAACACTGGGACTTGTGAAGATAAAGGGTGTTGGTGCTGGGAGCAAAGAAATTTTCAAATACCACCATTTCTTTATCATGTAGAGTCTTATCAGGTGTATCATGAAAATCAAAGATGCCATGAGATCTAAAATCCTGATGTATTCCCTTGCAGTGATTGAAGTCTGAGTGGAAAACCTTATAAAAATATAGATATAGATCTATTTTTCTTGTGGAAGAAAAGCTGTTTCAACTGAGGTGTCTAGTTGACATCCCAGGAACACAATCCCATGGAAGGAGTCAAGAAAGACTTTTGAATGTTCTCTTGGAATCCCAGCTTATGTGATGAGATCTCTCACCCAAGATAAACAGAGATTCCTAACACTTTGAAAAAGTCTCTACAAAGATAAGCAAGTCATCTAAATATGGAAAAATGTGGATACCCTATAGATTGTGATGAGCTACTGGAGCTAGACACTGTGGGGCAGTGAATAGTCCATATGGCAAGGCAGAGAAATGACAATGTGATCCAGGCACACAAAACTTAGGGAATGTCTGAAGGCTGGATGAATAAGGATGTGATGATAAGCATCTTTTAAGTTCAGTGTTCCCAAGAAACTTGAAAGAGGAAAAAGAGGTAACAGGCTGTGAAATTATGTAATTTTGAATTTGGTCACTATCACAAACAGTTTTAGGAAAGAAAGATCCAGAACTGGACTACAATAATTTTCTTTCTTTGGCACTAAGAATATCCTTCAATAAAAACCCTCCCCCACCTGGGACAACATGTAATGAAGAACCAGTGAAAATAAGAGTCTGAGCTGGACGATGAGGAATAACACCCCAGGAAAGGAAGAATTTCCTCCCACTACCATCTGTAACCTTCATGAATGATTTTAAAAACCCATTTGTGTAAAACTGTCTTTTGCCAAGGAGAAAATGGAGATTCATATTTTCTGGAGGAAAAAAAGAGCCAGGGTTGGAGGGGATCACATTGTCTCTTGAACTGTTATTCAGGTTTGTTAGACTGTCCTTTGTTTCAGGAGGTTCAAGACTTCTTTATGGAACCCCCTTACCATTTCTTCTAAATGTCTGTTTATCTTTATATTGTTGCGACTGTTTCATCTGTTTTTTTGTCATAATTAGAAGAGGAGATAGAAAATCCCTTGGAAAATTTGGAAAAGGAGGGCTGAAAAATCTTACAGATTCCCTGTCTCAGCTCGCCCCTTTCATCACACTTTTTGATCACATCTGCAGAGAGGGGCCAACCACTCAATCTCTATCCAGGGGTGAATTTAAAATCTCATTCTTAACATCATCTGAGAGGTTTTGGTGATGCAGCCATGCAAACCTCCTCAAAAACAGCATCTGTGGCCATAGCCCTGGAAGAAGTATCAACAGAGTCATACACACACTGCAAACAATGAGTAGTGACCTGTGTAATAGAACTTATTTAAAGGAGATTTTTTCTCTCAAGAAGAAACTGCAGATAAATATTCCTCATACTTTCCCAGTTAGAACAAAGTATAAAATGATCCTGACAATTCAAAATTCTGAAAATCAAAGTTGAAGACGTATTGAGTTTTTTTTTTCTTGTACCTATCAATAATTTGCCCATCCTTATCAGAAAGAATACATTTGGAAATCACTTAGGTCTTAGCAGCAGTGGGATCAACTAGAGATAAAGCCGCTGGGTCAGGTTTGGGAATATTGCATAAAAATGTAAAAGATTGAGTAAAAGACTGAGGAAATGTACACATTCTGTCTGCCTTTTTTGGGACAGCTGGCTATCAGGAAAGTTGCAGGCAGTAATACACACATTCTCTAAAGCAGACAGAAAAGGAGGAATGGGTGTAGGTTCTAGAGAATCCTTTTTTAACAACTCATTTTATTTTCTGAAGGATTGAGAAAGCTCAGTGTTCTACCACTAGTGTCAGATAAAGAGAAACCTCCACAGGGAGAATCAGAAACTGAGCTCTCCTCTGGTTTTGAATAAGAAATCTATAGGAAAAAAAATGTTCAAATTCAGAATCTTGAATCTCTTCAGGAAAAGAAGTATCTATCTTTCTTTTTCCAGAAATTACTTTACAAGAAGGATCAATGGGCTGAATTAAACCCTGAGCTAGCAAACTACTCCTATCCAAAAACTTTTGAGGAGGAGTAGATACATGCTTGATTTTCTGTTTCTTTCTGACAGGAAAAATGGGGCCAACAGTGTTACCAATGGCAGCTGCAGCTTCCCCATGGATGGGCACAGCATTCTGATACAACAGGGAAACCTTACATTTCTCATCTACCAGGACCAGCAAAATTAGCTCACCCTTGCCCACTGTGGGAATCCAACAGCCAGAGGATGTGGCAAACCCCTGGTCCATAGTGGCTGTAGGTACTACATCAGAGAGATCTGTGGTAAAAGATGACTGATCTAAGGTACAGGTAGCCACAACAGTCACCCACCAAATTGCTAGCCTCCTGTGGTGGCAATGGCTGTTTGCTTAATTTGTTTCTTTTTGTGGCTGGAAGAAGTACTGATCATAGGACCTGTAATCTGTTCTATGCTCAAGCCAAAATGGTGCCTGTTTATCAGGGAAGACAAGCAGCAAATAGTGATAAATACTACCAATCTACAAAAGATACTTTTTTGACAGAAAAAAACACAAAAAAACACTTTAAGACATTATTCCAGCCCCACATAAGTAAAATAAACACAGTTTATCCACAGAAAAAAGATTTTCTGTTACTTTACACCACTTACAAACTGACAGGAAAATGAGAGCTCTGTTTACAAGTACATTACAGTCTTGTGACAGTCCATTGAAACGCAAAACCCTTGGGTTTAAAATAACTTTCCTGAAGAGGAAAGTGATAAAGCAGCAAAACAAATAAGAAAACAGAATTTTCTCCCAAAGGAAACTTATCTGCCCAGCAAAGGAACAGCACAAGCAGACCAGTGTTCCTCAAAATCTTTAGAGGAAAAAAAAACTCTTCGGCGACAATAAAGCTCTAAAGGGCTTCTTTCCCAAACTCGTCTTTTAATCAGCTGAGCTCAAGCTACCTGACAGTCTGAGTGTATGGACGGTTGCCCTGAAGCTTTGGAAGCTGGCTGTCTGTCATATCTTTGGCAGAATATAACCCATATAGCTAAGGGTACTGCAGCAGTGATCAATATGATGAACATCTCTGGATACTGATCAAAACAAACAAAGCTAGATATGAGGTAAAAATGGCCACCCAGGTGAAAGATAACCACAAAGTGTTTTTGTCTATGTTAGAAATCTCAGAAACAATGCCCATCACTGCATGAACTAATAGTAAATGATATCACATACTCAATCTAATAGTGGACAAATTCAGCTCCAACTTCACTTCCCTCTCCACTCCAATTTTCTCAGATCAAATACCTACATCCCCTTTCAAATCTCCTAAGAACAAATTTTCAAGGCACTGGCTAAAGCCAAGAACACTACATATATGGTGCTGGACAACATACTAGGCTGCTTAATAGCTTGTAACATGAATTTTCAGATCTCTTATAGAGGCTATTTAACATCAGCCCTCAGAACAGGCTCTGTGTCAGATGAATGGAAGAAAGCAGCAGTCATTCCCTTGTACAAAAGTGAGGATAGAACGGACCCAAGTAATTACAGAGTCATACGCCTGACCGTCCTCATCTGTAAGGCTACAGAAAGTATTATTATGGAACTAACAAATATAGATATAGGTCACCTACACACCTTCGACCCAGCTCAATATGAGCTTGCCAGAGGCAGCCCTGAAAGTCACTGAGACAATGAATGAGGACAAATCAATGCACACTGCTTGTCTGTACCTGAGGCAATGAATGAGGGCAAATCAATGCACACTGCTTGTCTGTACCTGGTAGAGGCATTCAAAACCATTCCATGCTTGGGCATAGCAGATAAGTTCTCCCAGTTAAATGTTATCCTCCATGTAACTCAATGGATAGCAAATTGGTCTACAAATATAACACAGTAAGTAAGGGTAGGCTGATCTATCTTCTCTAAAAGACTTGTCACTAGTGAAGAGCCCCAGGGTTCAGTCCTTGGGCCAATTCTCTTTGGCATTTACTTCCCTGAGGTCAAAGCTAATGTAAAATGATTATGGCTAGTCAAGTTTATAGATGATTGCAAGTTTGGTGCCATCATAAACTCACCTGCAGTCATGAAGATCTTACTAGAAGGCCTGTGCCAAACAAATAGCTGGTGCCAAAGCTGTGGGCTGAAACGAAATGCTAAGAAATGTGTGATCATATCCTTTGGCAATCATGACTCCCTTTGTAACTATTACATTGAACATGCCTCCCTGAAAATTTATCCCATAGTTAAGAGACCTGGATACCTTTGTTGACAATTAACTATCATTTGATTACCACATATTCACTACTGAAAGGAAGTCATTTTTTATTGCATAGGTTATAACTAAAGATATAGCATTCAGATCCTAAAATTACTCTACACAACATTAATGAGGCCTATCATTGAGCATGATGTCCTTTTTGGTATATACCTGTCTGGACACTTTTCACAGCTGGAATGATTACATTGCTTCCCCATGAAAAAATCAAAGGCCTAAATAATAAGAACTATGGAGACCATCTAAAAGAATTGCCCCTCTTCTCGGGATCATGCAGACTACTGAGAGGTTACCTCTGCCTCAGGTAAAGAGACTTAGCAGTGCATATTCTGTCAGATATAGTACATATTTGGAAGTCCAGTTTTATTAGAAGCACACTCTCTCAAGGGATCTCTTTTTGCAAGATAACAGAACATACTGGGTGGACAGGTATATATCACAGAGTACACCTCCTCTGTGGAATTGTCTTCCCCCCCCACTTAAAGCAGAGTATGTCTGTTGCTCTATTTAAATGTATCTTGGACAAATGGATGGATGACCACAAACTTACCCCTAGTTTAGCACCAATGGCCCTACTGGATAGGGGAAACATATAATTACACTAACATATACTTCCTTGGCCCATTTCTGAAGATTTATAGGGCAAAATACAAGAGATAATAATAACTGCTGGAAAGCAGTGTGGGGATTGTAAAGGGTCTCACAGAACAGTAGCCTAATAAGTACCTATGGACCTATGAGCCTAAGTAGATTGTTGTGCACAGCAATCTTAATATGCAAGCTTTGCATTAAAGCTGTGACATGCCAAGGATGATGCATGATAGGCCCACATGGCCATCTGTCAAGCCACTACATATTTCTTATGTTCATAAAGGATGTAGAAAAAATGCTTAGATAAGTCCATATGGATACGTCTAGCCTACATACCTTGTAAATCTTCTGAGATGTAATTAATGATGACACCTATACCATATTCAGAACTGAAAACATAACTCAACATTCATTTTTCTCAAGCATTCTTATCATAATAGCTTGATAAGTTTCTTTGAACCTACAAATAAAGATTTTAATGTTGGTTAAACTCATTGTTGTACCTGTTAACCATCACCCCAATTGCGTGTTCATTGTCTCACAATGTCTGAGCTACTTGTCCCCCATATCACCCTATAACTAGAGTCATAGGTCTCCATCAGGACTGAGTCTTATTGGTGACTCACTCTCTTCAGCAGCCTGTAGTTTTGAGTCAAGAAACAAGTGGTAAGAAAGCAGCCATTGAGGCCTTCATAGTGAATTGATTGACTGTATATGCGTGCCCCTTTAAGCTTGCCAACATGCCTATGTGTGGTATACAGCATGGTTGGTATGGATATCTCAGTCTACTGTTGTTTTGTTGGCCTTCCTATCTCTGTTAGGAACCAGTTATGGCCTCTTCACTTAACCTCATCCAGTCTAAAAGTGGCCCTGCTCTGTGATGTGCACAGAATATTGCAATGACTTAACAATCATTACCTTTTTAATTTTCTTCCCAAGCCTCAGCGAGGTGCACAGAAGGTTATTATAGCTTGTTGAGTGGCACTATATTGTTTAGAAGCAACTAGTTAGAATTTGTGATCATTTAATATTAAACTTTCTTCACAATCAAACATTAGATTTATTTGGGCAGGGAGGCAGAGAGAAGGAGCTGTGTTGTTAAGTATGCCTGATAGTGGCAGCTTGAAGTATATTACTGTGTTCTGTTTGAGCTTTCAGTCTCATCCCAGTCTGGCATCAAAGTGGTACAAAGAGGGTGGCTATCTTATAGAGTTAGGTGTTAAGGAGGCATGCGGTTTTTATGTTTGACAGCAGCCACTTGAAATATGACTGTGGACATTTTTTTGTAGGGAGGATATGAAGGCAGACACTATTCTTATATATGATTTCTGTATCCTCACAAGAATTTATCTTCTCAGTTTACTGTGAACTGCTATTTTGTCATAAACAACTTATTTCTTAGTTGAGGAGAAAAAAAAAAATAAGATGAAATTGTTTTTCCTTGCTCATATTTATTGTCTAAACCATCACTACAAATATAGAAAATAGCTCTAAAATGCATCCCAGAGCATCTGTTACCCTATGGCTTAATTTGATTACTCATTCTGAAGATATTATGGTGCATTCTTGGCTAGTTACTGTATATTGAAAGATTGGGGGGAAAGCAAAGCTGTACAGTAAGACTAAATTTCTTTCTTTAATCATTGTTTTTGTTCAGGCAGTCACTGAATCATAATGTTGGAAAAAACTCTAAAATGGATGTTAGAAAATCTAGAACTCCCATGGTTTCTAGGGGCCTAGTGACCCCTCAACCATTTTATTCAATTATCTCTGCTTCAGTTATTACAGTGTACTCTTCCACAGTTATGGCATGGAAAGGAGGCAGGAAAAAGCATAGTTGGAGTAAGGCTGAATTTCTGATGTAATGAGTGCTAGATTGTGAGGAACAGAAACTTTTTGTTTGCTCCTCATCTTGGAACTGATGAGCAGCACATAAGGGAACGACACCAGACACTAGATGAGCCAGCTACAACTCTCTGCCTAGTACACCCAACCCCTGTCTTAATTCAGTTATTTCCTCTACAGTTGTTACGGTGCTATCTGGCCCCATTAAGGTGTGGTGAAAGATTAGGAAAAATCTGAACAGTAAGACAAAATGTGAAAAGGGGTACACAAAAGAGATCTAGATGATGTGGAGAGGCCATTGTAGGGAAATCAGGGGTTGTAGGCACTGGACATGTGCTTGTGGGTTTGCAGTAGACAGTTAATATATTAGACAACATCCACTTTGAAGCATTAGGGAACAGCATTTCATAGGTGCATTCAGCACAAAAGCTCATGAAAGCCTAAAGACCCAAAAAAGGAGATAGTCAGTAACTGAGCCGCTATGAGTTGTTCTCATTAAAACTTATGAATAGATGCAACATTAGTACTTTTGTTACTAGTTTATGCAGTACTTTATGGTAGCAAATGAAAGATTTCATAATGCTGGGAAACTACTCACTGCTGCAGGTTGCACACTACCACTTTGCAGATATTTATACTTATTTATAAACAAATATATATGTTATTTATGCATATTGTGTAAATATCTCAGGTATTGTCCATATTGTAGAATGGTGGAACAGCATTTCAAGCAGGTTAGGAATGTCTGTTAACCCAAACAGAATGGTCAGTATGTGGAAAACTGTGGTTTCTTTTTATGCCAAACTATATATGTAAATATATGCTACATTAATATTTTTGTTTATATCTCAACCCAGACTGAATAGCTGCAGTCTGCCTACTTCCAATTTACAGATAGTTATAGTTGTTTACTAATAATACATACAGAAATATCATATTCTTTAAGTATCTCAGGCATTGTCTTCCTGGATGCATTATGGAGCAGTATTTCATATGCTCAGTTACCACACAGGTTAATAATGGATTTATCTGTATTTAATTGTGGAATTAGTAATTAAGGCAATTTTTTTCAAAAATACAGTTAAAAATTATAGCATAAAAACTATTAAAAAACCAGAAATAAATTGCAAGGTAACACCCTCCATAGTGGGAGGCTTTGTCCCCCACACCACCATAAATTATATATGCCAACTCCATAGTTGTGCTACAGAGGAGAATAAAGGAAAAATCCACTGAAAGTGTACCACCAGCTCACAAAATGCAAGAAACTGAGGTTAAACATGTGACAGTTGGCAAAGAAGTGTAGGTAATCCTGAAGAATGGCTCTTCAGACGAATAGGGTACTCATTACCCAAAAAAATGTGAGTTATTTACCAGAAATAGCATGAATACATGTCATATGTTAATAATTATGTGGTGCATGGTGTTCTGATTACACTCTGATATTTGGAAAAAGACAAATCAGTTAAGCATTAGAGTGGTGTGAGACCTGACCTTAACAAATGTTAAGCACCCCTGCTAAAGCTGTCAAGGTCAGGTCTCAGGCTAGGTAGTAAAATTTGCCAGCACAAATGACAGTGGCAGAATAAAAAGATTTGTTTCTGCTTGCTGTCTATCAGTAACATGTCCATAACTTCCTGTTTTAAAGTTAGAAAGTTACCAGAATAACAGGATATGCGTTCGCCTGATTTTTCTGAAGGATAAGAAGTTTGAAACCTAAATTTATGCCAGTACTTAGTGTCTTTAATCCTCAGTAGTTTGTCAAAAAAGCACATGTTTTATGAGGAACTCATTCAACATATGAGGAAAAATCTGGACATTCTGTGAAAATCTGGACAGTTGAGAGGCTTTGAAGTTTAGTGTAAACATAAAGGACCGTGTTGCACTATGATTCTGAAAGTAAAGCTCTCTAAGTTTTTTACAGCTTTGAAAGCCAGTAAAACACTTAACCTCTTTTTTTTTTACTGTAACTTGTAGTACATGGAGCAGATAAATCTCCATACACTACAAAGAATTATGAGCAGTTAGCTGAGGGCAGCCTACTACTATGTGTTCTCGAAATGGATGCCAAGATTAACCTCTTGAGCTTTTCTCTGTAGGTACATTTCCTGGCATCATGTCTCAAACACATAATAAAGTGGTTAGTTTCAGTGAACTTCTCAAAATCCTCTATATTAATAACTTGAATCATAAGGTGTTTATTCAGTGATTACAACTAACTTGCAGTCATCAGCATGTTTGGTCAGCCAAAGGCCCTCTAAATTTGCATTGACTTCACAGGGGTATATTTCAAGCAGGAGATGCCCAAGTACTGAGTCCTGTGGGACACCATTAGTAACAGGCGTCTTGGTGGTGGTGGCTTCTCCCAACTGAACTTCATGTGTCCTATCTGTGAGCCATTTGGATTGCCATCTGGTGACATAGGGGTTTATGCTTAAATTTGTGAGATTGACTATAATACCCAAGTGAGGTATTATGTCAAATGCTTTTAGCAGGTCAAAATTAGCAGTATGTACTGTTTTGCCCTTATCCATGGCTCTAGTGACCTTCTTGAAGAAGTCCATAGGTTTATAGGTTCATAGGTAGGTACTAGGCTATCGACCCTGGGGCCTATACAAGCCCAGCCAAAAAAGGTACCCTGGCATTTGCCACCCAAGAAAATGATTTTCCTGTGCCACTGTCGAGCAGAACCACAGAGGTGATCCCCAAGCTGAATTTCCTATTTCCCATCCTATCATCAGGATTTTTCTTGAAGAAATCTAATGAGGAACTTTGTTTGATATAGATAGGTAGTTTATTCCAGAGTATGGGAAGTCTCTGGGACAGGAATCTATCCCTCCGGCATGTTCTGTTTATTGTGGTGACAAGGTTTAAGTCTCTAGAGCATGTAGCTCGGAGGGATTGGGATTTCTTTAAGTGGAGCATGTCCAACAGCTCTGGGTTTGACATAGCTTTGTATGTTAGGCAGAGATCACCTCTGAGTAGGTGATATGCAACGGAGTAAAGCTGGAGTTTTTTGAGACGGTCTGCGTAGGGCATCTGTTTGAGGCCGGCAATCCTCTTTGTGAGGTATTTCTGCGGCCTTTCCAGTTGTTGTAGATGTCTTGTGAGGTACATACCAAAAGGGGCGTTGTACTCTATAATGGGTCTAATGAGTGATGAGTAGAGGTGAGCAATGACCTCTTTTTTTCTGGAAGAGAAACCTTTTGTGCTGAGGTGTGCCATGTAGAATGATTTCCTGACTACTGTGGTGATGTGATTATCAAAGGAGAGACTACTGTCCACCTGTGTCCCAAAGTCTCTTTTCACACTTTCGGTGTTAAGTATACTACCGCCTATGTTGTAGCTCATGGGTACATAGTTTTTACCAAAGGGGATGACAATGCAGTTTTTGGCATTGAGCTTGAGGCCATGGCTTTGACACCAGGCATCTGTCTCAGTGAGGCCCTTTTGTAGGATGTCCACATCATTAGGAGTTTCAGTTATGGCTCCTAGTTTGCAGTCATCTGCGAACTTCGTTAGCCAAAGACCTTCTGTGTTAGCCTGTACTTCAGAGAAGTAGATACCAAACAGGAGAGGACACAGGACTGAATCCTGTGGTACTCCACTTGTCACTGGTCTGAAGTCGAATTTGGAGTCTGCTACTTTCACAGTGTGGGTTTTGTCAGTGAGTCAGTTAGCAACCCATCTTGTGACATAGGGATTTATACCTAGTTTAGTGAGTTTATCTATAATTCCAGAGTGGGGGATGGTGTCAAAAGCCTTGGCAAGATCTAGATAGGCTGTGTGAACCACCTTACCTTTGTCTACGGCTTTAGTGACTGCTTCAAAGAAGCCTATCAGGTTTAAAGACATGATCTGCCTTTTACAAACACGAACTGGGTGGGGTCCAGAGTTTGGAGATTACCAGTGTCTTTGTTTATAAGTTCCATGATGATACATTTCATGGCCTTGCAGACCAGGCTTGTCAGGCTAATGGGGTGGTAGTTCCCAGGGTCCGTGGTGGCTCCCCCCTTGTAGAGTGGGATAACCGTTGCTGTGCGTCATTCAGCAGGCACAAAGCCTGAGGTGAGGCTATGATTGAACATGGTACTTAGGTGGGGTGCCAGTTCATTCTGTAGTTCATGTAGAACGCAGCCTGGGATGTTGTCTGGTCCCATGGATGCTGTGTTCTTGGCTTTGGAGAGTGTGGTTTTTACTTGTGCAGCCATGATTACAGGAACTTTGCATTCTTTCGGTGTAGAGATGGGCTCTTTAGGGGGTGATAGGGGGATAAAGTTAGCACTGAACCTATCTGCCAGGATGTAGCCAATATCAGTTGGGTCTGTATATTTAGTGCCATTGTGCTGTAACTCAAAGGAGATCTGAGTGTTGCCATTGAGATTCTTGACATAGCTATAGAATGCTTTGTGGTTGTCTTCAGAATCAGTGGCGATTTTGTTTTCGTAACTAGCTTTGGAGGATTTTATCAGGGCTCGCAGCTTCTTACTGAGGCTGACCAGGGAGCTCCTCCACTCGTGGGATTTTACTCTCTGCCAAGTTTAGTAGGCATGACCTGCCTTTGACAAAACCGAACTGGAATGGGTTCAGTGTTTGAAGATTTCTTATGTCTTTGTTTATCAGGTCAATAATAATTCTTTCCATGGCTTTGCATCAAAGACTAGTCAAATGTATGGGTCTGTACTTCCTTGGATCTGTTTATGAGTCACCTTTGTGTAAAGAGATGACTGTTGTAGTCCTCCATTCCTTAGGAATGAAGCTGAATGGAGGCTGTGACTGAAAAGAGATTCTAGTGGACCTGACAGGTCATGTTTCAAGCTGTTTAGAAGGCATCTAGGGTGGAGAGTGCAGTGAGGACCTGTTCTGTAGTGATAGTTGGGGAAGAAATGATAGAGTGAACTTTTTTGGGGATAGGGGACTGGGAGTGATAGGGAGTTAAAACTGGAGGTAAATTTATCTGCCTACAAATTTGCCATATCCCTCATTTCAGTATTGGAAGTCCCATTTACTGTTAGTTAAGCACACTGTTCAGTTTTTTTTTAAGGTTGTATATATATATATATATATATATATATATATATATATATATATATATATATATATATATATATATATATATATATATATATATATATATATATATATATATATACACACATATATATATATATATATATATATATATATATATATATATATATATATATATATATATAGATAGATAGCTAGATAAAAAACTGAAAATGCCTTATGGTTTTCCTTTGCCTGGGAGGCTATTTTTGCCTTGAAGTTGGCTTTGGTAGACTTGATTAGTTCTCTGAGTTGCTTGTTGAACCTGATGATGGAGCTTTTGTCTTTTGGGCATAGCCCTTCCTATTTTTGAACAGTATTTTTTTTATTTTGTTGTACAACCCATTTATACTGGGAGCTTGTTTTTGGAGTTTGTCTTAAGTTTGTTTTGGTTTGGTATTGTTGTTTCTTTCCAGTTATTTACATGCCTGTACAGGGTTTCTGTAAATAGTTCTGCATAGACCACCATGTTCTTTGAGCTTGGGGGGCTTGGAATTTAGATAAGCCATTGCTTAATAGGAGGTAGTTAGCCTTGAAAAAGTTCTTAAAAGTTATGGGGTTTGCTGGTTGTTCAGCCTTTATATTTATTTCAAGGGTGACAGCTTTGTGATCTGATCTAACCAGTAAGGACATTACACAAGGGGACTGTAATGTTGCCTCATGTTTTTTAGCACTAGATCCAGGATATCTGCACTCCTATCATGTGTGCAGACTAACTGTTCCAGGCTGTTTGTATTGGCAAAATCCAGGAATCTTTGAGCATGCATGTTAGCACTTGTGTATGTGTCCCAGTTTATGATGGGATAGTTGAAATCACCCATGAGCATGTTGTTGGGCTTAATTGTGAGTGGCTTCACCACATTCAAGAAAGTAGTATGGTTATCCTAGGTCATAAATGGAGATCTATAGATAGCAAGGATATGGCATTGGACTTTGTTTAAGGTTAGTTCCACATGGAGTAGCTCAAGCATGCCATATTGTTTGACCAATCTTGTAGATTGATATACCTCCACCTCTTGTCCCTTCTTGTTCAGTACCTGGTCTAAATATGTGGAAAGCATTATAGTCTTGTACTTCCAGAGTGCCATTTGGGGCTTTAAACCATGTCTCAGTTACTGCACAGATGTCAACACTCTCCAGGGTGATGAGGGCATCCAGGGAGGGGAGATTCTTGTTGAGGTGCCTAGCATTGAACAGTAACACCTTTAGTTTATCCTGCATAGAATTTACTATGTTGGATTTTTTTTCAGATTGGCATTGCCTAAAAAAGGCATTATAGAGGTGGATAATGTTTTGGCCAATATCTGAATTCCTAGTGGGCACAGGTCCAGAATATTCCTTTCAAAGCAGTGTGGTCTGTGGATCACATCCTCCCAAGCTGACAAATATTTCACCCACTTAGAATGACACCAGTAACTAAGCCAATTGTTAAAGTTGATCATCATCTGTTTATATTGTGGTGTCATCCTTGGAGAAGGTAGAATTCTGTTCAGTGCTAATCTCATACCTGTCTATCACATCATATAGTTCAGGGAAGTACATCTCAGGATATTAACACCCAGATGAACTATGACAGACTCAGACTGGTATTTGTAGTTCAGTATCCTGAGTGCACGTGTAGTCTGGCAGATCCTTGTCCCTGATAGGCAACTGAACATGACTGTCTCCTTGATCAGCCTGGTGAGGAAGGCATCACCGTGTCTCACAATAGAGTCTGCAATGACCAATCTATGGGGTACTGTGTCAGTTGGCTTTACAGGCTTAGACGTTGAGACATTGTGAGATGTGGTGGTATGTGTCCAGGAGAGTGTTGTCTTTAAAGAGTGGGAGGATGCTGAGGGCAATGTATCGGATGCATTTGAGGTTTGGATAGATTGCATTTAAGAGCCTCAGCATATGTGAGTTTATGTGTCAGATCCATAGTAGGTGCAGTGTGTGTGTTACTTGAGATATCAATATCTGTATGCGAGAGCTTTGTCTCTAAAGACATTGCGTAATAACATATCTCCCATACTGTGTCAATCTGCTTACGAATAAGGTGGTTGTCTGTAAACATGAAACAATTGCTGCATTATCTCAGGATGCCCATTTCCATTAGGCTGGTACAGAGACAGTAGGAAAGTGCACATCCATGTCTATGAAATATGATGAGGCAGGCTGATAGTACGACTGACATATCTTTCAATTGTTCCCATAAATGTTTTTTTTTTTTTTTTTGAGGAAGTTGTTGTTATAGTTGTGATTTTAAGATTCAAGGTTTAATAAGCATGGATGTGCACCACTATGTTATCATTTACAAAGGAGACAGTCATACAAATGTAAAACTACACACACACATACATACACTAAAACACACACTACATCATGCTGAAATCAATTGCTGTACTACTGTAAACATCTTAAGCAGATTCTTCTAGTTTTGTTTGCCCTTCAAAAAAAGAAAAGAAAAAAAAAAGAACAAAAGCAATTGCTATGTGTGTGTAACTTCTTGCAATAGTTAAAATACTATTGTTGAACAGACTTACTCATAAAAATCTTTATTGTAATCTGGCTCCTCAATCCAGCCTGGGAATAAAGTATCTGTATCTCTCATAGAGGCTGGATTCATATCACAGCAGTCATCATATTCTGTATAGCATGGTGCTTCAGAAAACCTGAAAAAATATATATCTGTAAGCAAAAATATTTTCCAGACATGAAAAATCATGGCATTTCCATGTACACTAAGTATAGAAAGGCTGTAGTTATGACAAGTGTGGCAGACAGGTTAACCCTATTAGGCAGCAGAATGTTGTTAACTGCTACAAACTATTAGTCTCACAGAGATAAGTATTTAGTACATTTGCCAAGGATGTGTCTGTTACCCAGATGGCAAACAAACCCTTTACTAGTTTTATTTATTTACTGCTTCTTACCCCAAACCAGCAGCCACTTTAGTTTCAAAGAGATGTGATGCAGCATTAGTTCAGTGGTTTGCACTTACTGGGAAAAGAGCAGAAAATTCTAGGTTTAGAAAGGAGCTCTTGGGTATATTCTTAAAGGAAGTCCTGTTCTTATTTGTACACTATCAGAATGGATAAACAAAAAAGAACAGAAAAGTATTCCAAGGCCATGTTTTGAAAAAGGGCTGGATATAATTTTAATTATAAAACACAATGTTACACAAATCAAGACAAAACAAAAACGCAGAGTAAAACCTTTAATAAACTAACAAACTTAACACTTGTATCCTCAAATCCTAAATACTTCTTCAGAGTAAAATAAACATTAATACACATCCATTGAATATATAAAGGCCACCAATCAATTACTTCAACCAAGCGAGCAATTGATCAATTTAAACATACTTCATGTAAAAAAGGGAACTAATATGGTAACTTATGTTTAAATGAGTACATCTCGATATCTATTATACAATTCTTCCTCTAAAACGTGCACGCTGATTGGCCAGCCCAACCAGCGTGCCCGTTGTAAATCCCTCAATATACTAATGGAAAAAGGTCCGGTCGCCCAGACTTTTTCCGTTAGTATAAAACACTGTCTCGCTATGTTAAAAGAGTTTAACATAGCGATACAGGTTTAAAAAAAGCAAAACAGATCTCCGTTGCTTTTTTTAAAGCTGTCTCGCTATGTTAAACTTCTTTAACATAGCGACACAGTGTGTAAAAAGCAAAGGAGATCTTGCGATTTTTTTAACCTGTCTCTATATTAAATGGGTTTAACATAGCAAGACAGCTTTAAAATAAGTAACGGAGATCTCCGTTGCTTATTTTAAAGCTGTCTCGCTATGTTAAACCCATTTAACATAGCGAAACAGTAAAAAGCAACGGAGATCTTGCGTTCTCCGTTGCTTTTGCCCACAACTCTGATGTACTGCGTAGGCATGCGCAGTACATCAGAACTGCCGCGGAATACCAGACAGCTGCGGAAGGGCAGCAAAGAGGCATTATACAATGCCATTATTTAAGAAAAGTAATTATTTCTTTTCTTAAATAATGTCATTGTATAATAGCAATAACCCACTTCTGGGTGTGGGTAATGCGGGATTTAACCACGGTTGTCTTTGTTTGGTCCCTCGGGGTTCGCCCTCGGGACCAAACCACGCCAACCATGGTTAAATCCCGCATTACCCACACCCAGGCGTGGGTTATTGCTATAGTATCCTAATATCTTGTATTCTTAAATTTTCAGGCTCTACGTATTAATATTCCCTCAAGTCTTTGAGAGTGCTCTGTACAGACTCAGACACCTTGAGTGATATTTGCCCTTAAAAGCACAATTGAAATTTCTCCAATACCTAGTTGCACAACAGGACAACTAGTTTGCAGTGACAAGCACTGTCCACATAGTTGCAAACCAGATACTCCTGACAGTGACTGATATTCTCACTCCAACTGTCTAATCAGTAAAAAAAGGGTCTGTTGCATTGGATATGAACTTTCCTACTGACTCCGTTATCAGCTTGGTGGACAATGGCATGCTGAGGCAATATAGAAATTGCCTCACGTTTACTGACAACCAGTTAATTCTCAAACAAACTGATATGGTATGTGAGAGATGTATTTACACAACATCACTGGAGGCAAAGCTCTCACATAAAAGTACTAATGTCAATAAGGTTGTCAAAAGTACACATGCTGCACCCATCATGCACAAGTCAAAGCAGAAATATAGACCCACATTTGCTGAGGCACTTACATGTAACCTTCCTAAACCACAAAGACTTCCTAGACGAAGTGCACATAACAAATACCCTCAGCAGCCCCAAATGCGATCTTTCAAAACAGCACCCACATCAACACATAGAGCTATATCTCATGGAGCCTCTACCTCTAAGTATAGGCAAGTCACCACACAATTCAGCATTCTAGTCTTTGGAGACTCCATTGTGAGGCACACTGATGTCCCTCTCACCAGGCTGAGTAAGGGGACATTTACAGTCAGTTGCTTATCAGGGACTAGGGTCTGCCACATTATGCATCCACTCAGGTCATTGGACCACAATTATCAATACGATTCAGTTATGGTCCATGGTGGAGTAAATGACCTGAGATGTACCTCCCTAGACTATTTGAAGGGAGACATCATACAGCTCTTGGAATATGTGTCTCAGGCTGGTATGAGCCTAGCATTGAGAAGCATTTTACCTTCTCTAAGGATGTTGCCACAATACGAACAAAAGGTGATTGACTTTAATAATTGGCTTAGTTTCTGGTGTCATTCTAAGGGGGTGCAATATTTGTCAGCATGGAAGGAGATGGTCAACAGACCACGCTGCTTTGTCAAAGATGGTCTGCAACTCTCCCCTCTAGGCTTTCGAATATTAAGTAAAATATTGTCTTCCCCCATAGTGCCTTTTTTAGGCAATGCCAAACTGAAAGTACTTCCAACATAGCAAATCAGAACCAAGAAAATCTAAAGGTATTACTGCTCAATGCTAGGAGTCTAAACAAAAAACTCCACTCCCTAGAAGCTCCCTTTACCCTAGAGAATACTGATGTCTGTGGGGTCACTGAAACATGGTTTAAAGCCATGGAGAGGACACCAACAGTGCAAGGTTATAATGCCGTCAACACATTCAAGTCAGCTACTTCACAGGCAGGGACTAAAAGTGGTGTCTCTATTTACATCAAAAATAAATATACTTCAAGGCTGGTCAAACAGGACAATGCACTTGAGCTGCTCCATGTTCAAATCACCATAGGTAAAATCCAGTACCACTTCTTTGCAAGCTATATGTCCCCTCTATTACACAGGAAACCCATACCATGTATTTCAATGTATTAGAAACACTAACCATCCAACCCAACACCATATTCATGGGTAACTTTAATTACCCCACTATTAACTGGGAATCCTATATGACACAAAATGTACATGCACAGAGATGCCTGGATTTTGTAAACACAAACTCCCCGGACCAGATAGTTATTACACCAATCAGGTGTGCAACCGTACTGGATCTGGTCCTCACTAATATGGGAGATTGCTGCACATCCCCTACTATAATGCCTTATCTGGTAAGGTCAGACCACAAAATGGTCTCCTTTGAAGTAAAAATTAAATCTGGACTCCTAGCTAAACATAGAATATTCAGGAACTATTCTAAGGCTAACCTCTTGCTATTAAGTGAGAACCTGGCAAAATCCCAAGCCCCCATAAACCCTGAGAACACTTCTGCCTATGCAGAACTGTTCACAGAAACCCTGTACAAGCATGTTAATAGCTGCATAGAGCTAGCTGTACCCACCAGGAAGAAGTACAGAACTAACTAAAAAAACAAGCCATCTTGGTGGAATCACAAAATCAATCATCTGTATAACAGGAGTAAGAAAATCATGGCAAAAATTAGGAGGTGCAGCACCCAGAAGGATAAAATTACTCATCAAATGAAACAAACAACTCAGAGGACAAATAAAGTCTACCAAAGCCAAATTTGAGGTAGGTTTGGCCTCCCAGGCCAAGGACAACCACAAAGCATTATATAGCTATGCCCGCAACCTCAAAGGCAATGCACAATTGTGCGTAGAGCTTATTGTAAATGGAGCCACCTATAATGAGCCAGAAGATATAGCAAACCTCCTGGTTAATAAATTCAACTCCAACTTTACTCCTCTCTCCCCCTCACCCTTCCCTCAGGAAATATCATCAAATACAACTCCCGTACTATAACTAGGGAACAGGTCCTTAATGCTCTCTAAGATCAAGAACACTGCATCAATGGGCCCAGACAATATCCCAGGATGCATTCTAAATAGCATGAAACATGACCTATCAGGGACTCTGGAATTACTATTCAACTGTAGCCCCCAAACAGGCTTCATGCTTCATGAATGGAGAAAGGCAACAGTCATCCCTCTGCACAAAGGTGGGCCATCTAAAGACCCTGGAAACTACAGACCCATAAGTCTCACTAGTCTTATATGTAAAGCCATGGAAAGAATTATCATGAAGATGGTCAATAGAGATATAGTAAACCTCCAGATACTGGATCCAACCCAGTTTTGATTCATCAAAGACAGATCATGCCTTCTCAACTGGTGGACTTCTTTGGGAAGGTCATCAAAGCAGTGGATGAGGGCAAAATTGTTTACACTGCCTACCTTGACCTTGCCAAGGCATTTGACACAATACCCCACTCGGGCATTGTTGACAAATTCAAGGGGTTAGGTACAAACCTTTATGTCACCCAGTAGATAGCCAACCGGCTCACATTCAGGACCCAGGAAGTTAAAATTGGGGAGTCCACTTCTATAAAGAAGCCAGTCACAAGTGGAGTACCTCAGGGATCAGTCCTTGGACTGCTCCTTTTTGGCATTTACTTCTCAGAAGCCAAGGCCAATGTCAGTGGTCTCTGGCTGACTAAATTTGCAGATGATTGCAAATTAGGAGCTGTCATTGAATCCCACACTGACACAAATGTCCTACAGGAGGGGCTGACACAGACAAACAACTGGTGTCAGAGCCATGGACTAAAACTAAATGTCAAGAAATGCATAATAGTATCCTTTGGGAAGTCATCCATCCCTTGTAACTATCATATTGACAACACATCCCTTAGAGTTGATCCAATAGTCAGAGACTTAGGGACACACATAGATAGTAATCTAGCCTTTGATCATCATGTGTCTACAGTGGTGAGGATTTAATTCTATGTTGCTCAAATTATAAACAAAGGTATGGCATCTAAGTCCAAGGAAGTTACTGATCCACAGTATTTGGTATTCATCAGACATATCATTAAGTACAATGCCCCTTTTGGAATGTACCTAACCAGGCATATCCAATAATTGGAATGTCCACAGAGATTCCTCACTAAAAGAATACAGGGTGTAAGTAATGTGTCCTATGCAGACCGCTGTAAGGCCATATCCCTGTATTTTGTCTCTTACAGGCTTTTGAGGGGAGATTTATGCATGGCATACAGGGCATTGTCAGATCCCACTCTGATGGACCTCCTGCATATCCATAAAACAAACAGCACCAGAATTACCCGTTCTAAAAATTTAAACCTTCCTGTGATATAAATAGGACCTGCTGGAGAGATAGATATGTATCCCAGAAAATACTCTGTCTATGGAATAGACTCCCCATCCATGTGAAGCAGAGTTTCTCCCTAACCAAATTCAAGTGCAACTTGGACATTTGGATGGGAAACCAGAAATTCATCCCTGGTTTGGCACCTATGTCTCTAATGGACACAGGTAACCTGTAAATTGTTCATTTCCCAGGCCCATGCTTACAGTTATAGGGTAGCAAAACTTGTCAGAGATTTGGAATGCATGGCTAGGCTTAAAAAGGCCCTTGTGGTCACTAGTCTAGTAAACACATATGAACCTATGAACCTATAAAACAGAGGGAAGCTATGTTGTAGTTTCACACTACATTAAAACACAACATTATTAATATCACTAATAAGCATTAGGACTAATATAGGACATGTATAGAATTATTTATTTCACCATAGTTTATTTATATATTTATGACATATACACACAAAACATACATTATCCCCCGGATTCTGTATGCCTTGCACGGCATGCAGGATCAGTGCAGGAGCTCTAGCAGGTAATATGTCTGCCGTGCGATCCAGGAACAGCCTGCATGGGAGAGCACGAGCGCTCCTGCACTAGTCCTGCATGGACTAAGCCCCTGTATGCAGATCACTCCATTTTCAGGAGAAATCCATGCAAATGAGGTGAATTTGTGATCCAGGAAGCTGGAAACAGGCTGGGCAGGACTAGTGCAATCTGCAGAAATGTACTCAGTTAATAACCAAGGACATTTCTGCAAAATCCAAAACAGAGCTGTGACAGCTCCAAATAAAGGCTGCATATTAGTCAGGAAGCATGCCAATGGCCAAGTATAAGGCCATTGGCATTGCAAGCAACATAAAAAAATAATAAAATCAACTTTTATTTTTTTAGCCGGTCTAGGCTGTTTAAGCATAGGGCAGCGGCGTGCAAATGGTATTGGGGGGGGGGGATAACAAAATAAACCTAAAATAAGCATTCTAACTAAAATCACTATTCTGCCATGCAAGTCAATGGCAGGCAGAAGACAACATGGCCAGTGAGTAGTGGTTGCTACAGGGGGAAGCTCAGTGTGAGACATGTAACTATGCATTAGCAGGCAATCCTATGCAAATGAGGGGAATGATAGTGAATCCCAGTTTTCTCCAGCATGCTAGTCAGGTCCCAACAGTGTAAGAGTAGGAATAGCTTGGTGCTAGCCTAGGAGTTAGCTGACATCATGGGGGGGGGTGTTAGGCATACTATAAGCGGATTGGAGCCCTGTGGCTCAGGTGTGCTCCTAGTGGGTGTGTCTGAATCTGCCTAAGTGGGTGTGCGCACCGGGTTTTAAAGAAAGAAAAAGAAAGTTAAACCAGGAAATAGCAGCTCTGTGTAGATCTGAGCACTGTGTTTGCATGGCACGCCCCTGGTCTTAATCAGGAAGGCAACTGGAAGGGAAAACAGCAGTAGGAAGGTAATCAAGGAGAAGTAGCATAGCTGGCAGGTGAAATGTATCAGAATCAGCCAATTACACAGGCAGCAGACCAGCCCAGCCCAGAACACTACTATAAACCAAGTAAACACCTTCCCCTCTGTTTTATCCACACTCTACACCACTAGTGTATACAAGTGGGGAACTTTTAACAAACAAATTTACAAAATGAGAAGGGCTGCAGCAGGCAACATAGAACAACATGTGCAAGAGGCTGATGGTGGTGAGGATGTGAATGCTGCTGATCAACCCACAATGAGGAGATGGAGAAGAGTGTACAGACCCAGGGTAACCTACCAGGGGCTACATGAGCTGGAGATAGTGGAGGGCTATAGGGTGGACAGAGACCTCCTACAGCAAATTGTTGAGCTGTGCCAGCCACACCTGACACACCAAAGTGACTGAGGGGAACACATCCCAGTGGATACCAAGGTATGTGTAGGCATAGGAATACTAGCCACAGGTATATCCCAAAGCTCAACTAGGGATATCATGGGGATCTCACAGGCATCAGCATCCAGAGTATTCCACCAGTTCCTGGATGCCATGTCAGCACATGCCAGTGAGCATGTATATTTCCTCAGCACCCGTGAGGTGTTGGCTAGCAATATGCATCTCTTCCACCAAATAGCAGAATACCCTGAGGTAGTGGGTGCTAGAGATTGCACGCACATATGCATCAAAGCACCACCTGGTGATCAGGGTAGGGCCTACATCAACCACAGTGGCATCCCCTCCATCAACTGCTAGGTCATCTGTGATGCCCAGGGCTTTATAATGAATGTGTGTGCTGTCTGCCCTCGAAGCTATCACAATTCCCACATTTGGCATCTGATGCAGCTGTACCAGAGATTTGCCAGTGGGGACATCCCTAACGGTCACCTAGTGGGGGATGCTGGTTACATACTGGAGCCGTGGTTGATGACACCCATCAGAAATGCACACACACCTGAACAAGAAGGCCATAATGAGCCACACACACAGACCAGACTTATAATAGAGCATGTGTTTGGGATGCTCAAGTCACGATTCCGGTGTCTGGACACATTTGGTGGAGCCTTGCAGTACTCACCAGCTACATGTACCCAAATTGTTATGGTATCTGCCATGCTACACAATATGATCCTGCAGAAACAGCTGCAGCAGGAACAGCATGGAGCAGGGCCACAGACCCCACCAATGTCAAGGCCTGCACAGGCACAGAGTGACTTGGAGGAGGAACAACCTGAGCCTGCCCCAGTAGGCAGATGGAGGTGTGCCCAGTATGCTGAAGCCATGGTAAAGAGACAACGCATAGCACATACACTGACACAGTAGGGACCCAGGGAATGACACCTCTCTCTGACTCGCACATATAGGAAAAGGGATGCCAAACATGACACTACCTGTGCTCAACCATGTATAGGGAGTGTACTATGTGCATCAGACACAGGCAGCCCTCCAGCATCATCCTCAATCCTGGCACACCCACAAGGTAAGTCAATCAACCTACCAATTGCCAAATAGAGTAGAATGTGTTGTTGCCTGTATCTATGGTATGGATGTGAGCATGCAAGGGAATTGGGTGGCTGAATGTTATGGCAGCAGATAGTAGACACCCATAGTGGCACCATGACATCTGTAACACATACTGGAGTCATGATAGTAGCCAGTACTACAAAGGGTGACAACACCCACTGCAGGAAATGTGCTGGGTGACATGTGTGTCCATATGACTCACACATGCCAGTCAGAGAGATTCACATACATGACAACAGTCTCAGCCAGCAGGACAGGTGTAGACAAACCCAAACAGAGCCTTTGCTATGGCCTCTGAATGATGCCTATGGGTAACCTCCCTCCAGGCCTACACAGACAGACTACAGCAGGTCAGGCAGTGGGATGTTAGTTCTGAAGGGTAGGAAGTCAGACACTAATATGTAGGGCAACCAAAGCTAAGACCTGTAGTACACTGATATGCCTTTAGTCAGTATGATAGGTTAGAATACAGAATGAAATGGAGTACCTGACATACCGGTACAGTCATAGCAAATGTGTGCATGTGCCAGGTGTGCCCCCCCATCCTATGTAGATATGTAGAAACAGTAAGGTATGCCCCCCAATCCTGTGTAGAAATGTAGAAAGTCAGGTGTGCGCCCCAATCCTGTGTAGAGATGTAAAAACAGTCAGGTATACCCCCCCCCCACAACCCTATGTAGATATGTAGTAACAGTCAGGTGTGCCCTCCCCACTCACATGTAGACATGTAAAACAGTCAGGTGTGTTTCCCCCAGTCCTTTGTAGAAATGTAGTAACAGTCAGGTGTGCCCCCCAATCCTGTGTAAAAATGTAAGCACACTCAGGTGTGGCCCTCCACAACCCTATGTAGAAATGTAGTAACTGTCAGGTGTGCACCCCACTCCCATGCAGACATGTAGAAACAGTCAGGTGTGTTCCCCCACAACCCTATGTAGAAATGTAGTAACAGTCAGGTGTGCCCCCTCACTCCCATGTAGACATGTAGAGACAGTCAGGTATGTCCCAACAGTCCTGTGCAGAAATGTAGTAACAGTCAGGTGTGCCACTCCAATCCTGTGTAGAAATGTAAAAACAGTCAGTTGTGGCCCCCCACAACCCTATGTAGAAATTTAGTAAAAGCCAGGTGTGCCGCCCACTCCTATGTAGACATGTAGAAACAGTCAGGTGTGTCCCCCCCAATCCTGTCTAGAAATGTAGTAACAGTCAGATGTGCCCCCCAATACTGTGTAGAAATGTAAAAACAGTCAGGTGTGGGCCCCCACAACCCTATGTAGATATGTAGTAACAGTTAGATGTGCCGCCCCCCACTCCCACGTAGACATGTAAAACAGTCAGGTGTGTGTCCCCCAATCCTGTGTAGAAATGTAGTAACAGTCAGGTGTGCCCCCCCCAATACTGTGTAGAAATATAAACACAGTCAGGCGTGGCCCTCCACGACCCTATGTAGAAATGTAGTAACTGTCAGGTGTGCGCCCCCACTCCCATGTAGACATGTAAAACAGTCAGATGCCCCCCCACAATCCTATGTAGAAATGTGGTAACAGTCAGGTGTGCCCCCCCAATCCTATGTAGACATGGGGAAACAGACAGACCTGCCCCTTCCCCCAAACCAGTGTAGAAATGTAGTGACATTCAGGTCTGCCCCCCTTCTTGTGTAGACATGTAGTAACATGTATGAGTAGGTATAATACGAGTGGAGCACAGATGGCCAGAGGTGACCAAGGTAGCAGGATAGGTTGTAGCATTTGCACAATATGCAGGTCTGAGTGTGTTAGGATGGTGTGTGTTTCATAATGTCTGAGAGTGGTCAGTATGTATGCATGTTGAGGTAAGACCTGGTGGCCATTGCCCACTACTGCTGATAACAGGGACATGCTCTTACGACTGCAGTGCCAAAGACAATCCCCACCAGTATAACACACGCAATCAGTAAGCCATTGTAAATGTATGGTGGTAATATGTGTCACCATCTGAAAGACTGACATGGCATGGCTGTTGGGCTAGATATACAAGCAGTACACAGGGGAAAGTGCCCCAGACATACAGTATATATTGTGTCACTGTGAAATGGTGACACCCTTGGATATGTACATATAGGTATGCATCACAGTAACAGGAACTGTAGTAGGGGATACCTGTGATGTCTGCCTGAACACCTGCAGATCACAAAGGAGGTAGGACTGATGTATTGGGAATCAGCTGATGTACCAGCACATGCCAGCATAACTGTAATGGCCCATGCATATCTGTGTGTCAGATGCAAGTAGTGTCCATAGCACACATGCACCCAGCTACGCAAACACCACCCACAGACACCTCTCTGGCAATATCCCTGCTGTGGGGAATGGGTGCAGTATGACCCCACCTGTATATGGCAATAGCAGAAGACTGCAGCATGCAGTGCAGGTGTCCCATGCAGGTATGTCACAAGCTGTAGGTAGCACCCTGTCAGCATCCACACCACCTGATCAAGACTGATAGAAGGTATTGGCATGAACAACTATCACATCTACCCTGTCACCTCAGGGGAATAAACTGTATGATGGTCTGGGACTGTAGGACTGACAGAATGCAAAGGCCTGCCACATCTGGCCTGCATGAACACCTAATGCCCCACAGGTGCCTGCCAAAGGCCCGTGTCTCGCACGTACTGCCAGTGCATGTTTTGTCATGCACACCCAAATAACAACATAACACACTCCATTTAAGCCAAATGCAAGGCCATGTGGACAAACCACAGTAACATGTCCACCATGCCCCACTGCATGAACGGTGGACCAATACTAACAAACACCTGTGATGTGGTGATACCCTTATGGAAAGCATCACAGAATGTATGCATAATGTACAGAAGAGGTTAGAATAACAGAGGGGGTGTGGGAGCATGGGCAGCATGGAATGCGCAGGGTCCAACACCAATCTGTGTGCACACTATCCCTGGCTGCAAACACATAAATGGGTGGCTACACACCTGCCCGTACACCACAATAGAGTAAATGTCCTGAGCCATGGCCCCTGCCTCTTGCTAACATGCAAACTTGTAAAGCTGTGAGGCATTGCCACAGCAAGATAAGGCCATACTGCCATGTTGATGGGCAGACAAGTATGGGATCCTCTGCCAGCACTGTACCAAGGTGCTGAACAGGATACACAAACCCAGCACCAATTGTCTGCAGCTCCCCCTCCAGAATGGCGTTACTTACCATGAATACGTAGGTGTCTTTCCACAATACCGGACACAACTGCAGTCACCTTTGTCCCACAAGTCATCACTGTAAGAATGTTCATCTGACAGTACATGAGGACAGAAAACATCACTGTGTATAACAGTACACATGTCTGAATATCTCTGCTAACAGCAGTACAACGCAGCTGATGTAGCACAGACACAATCACCTACAGTACACACTATCCCCTGCAGAGTTTGTCCCCATATTGCCAAATGACTGATGGATACCCTGCAGAAACAGTATGCTACCTGTAGGTGTACAACACAAAGGTCTGCACTGCAGTACAAACTACCTGGAATTGATCCACACATTCAATACAGAAGGTCATACTGGGCATGCTCACAAACTTAGAGAAATGAGGGCAATATCAGCCAACAACATACCGAAAGGTCATACTGGGCATGCTCACACACTTAAACAAATGAAGGCCATGTCTGCAAACAACAGTGGACCAGACATATCTGGCATTTGCAGATGTTAGTGCAGACACTCCTAAGTATGCAGCACTCATGCTTTGCATACATACTGGATAGGAATATAGGCATATATCCAAGGACAACACACTATAATAAGCCAAAAATAGATGTACACAGATGTGTGGAATAGAGTGACTGTCACAAGGGGCCATCCATTATGAGGCCTGTCCCACCCAGCACACAGCCAAATGGCTACAACCACATGAGGTTCGGATGTCACTCACTTTTGACCTTAGCCACTGGCATCTATCAGCATGACGGACTATGTGGTGCAAGTGCTAGTTGTGCAACATGACTGTACAATTCAAATGCCCTACTTTGGCAATCCTGCTGATGTCATTCATTGTGAAATACACCTTTGGGGAAGGAGTACTCCAGTAATCCCTGTAGTGCGTCCTATCGCAGCTCCATGCTATAGTGTGATATAGAACTCTGTTAGGGGCTCTATACCCACACATGTTGGTTGTGGATGTTTTGTGTGTGTTTCAATGTCTGTGTAGGGAGAAATGCATTTAGCCTAGCCACACTCACTACAATTCAAATGCCCTACTTTGGCAATTCTGCTGTCATTCATTGTAAAATATACCTTTGTTAAAAGAGTACTCCAGTAATCTCAGTGGTGTGTCCTATAGCAGTTCCATGTTGTAGTATGATATAGAACTCTGTTAGCGGTTCTATACCCACACATGTCAGTTGTGGATGTTTTGTGTGTGTTTCAATGTCTGTGTAGAGAGCAATGCATTTTAGCCTAACCACACTCAGTGCAATTCAAATGCCCTACTTTGCAATCCTGCTGATGTCATACAATGTGAAATACACCTTTGGGGAAGGAGTACTCCACTAATCTCTGTGGCATGTTCTATAACTGTGTAGTGCTGTAGTGTAATAAACTAGCTAGGTAAGAGTTCTAATCCCAGGCATGACAGGTGTGAAACTGGTTAGGTAGGAGTTCTAATCTCAGATATGCAGATATGTGTGTCTGTCTGTGTTTGTAACTCTTATCCTGTATGGAGGTGGTTGTGAGCATGTAACAACTGGGCTCAATGTGGAGTGGGTTTTGCAAATTTCTTATATGCTGGCCCTAGTATATATCACCATGTCCACCATACAGGGATAACAGATGTTGAATAGCTGAGAGGCTGGTGTTCAAATCCATACCCATACATGTGACATCAAGGCCAGGCAAACAAAGTTAGCAACCCTAGTATTACCCAGAGAACACTCTCAACCCATATCTCATACAGACACACATTTGCCTAGCCAACAGATGCTATGTTGGTAGTACGCTGCATATTTTCCAGTGATAGTAACTATGGTGTGCTTGCAGTGGGCTACAGAGGGCATGGTACCCTCTCCATCTGTCCAATAGGCACATACATGCCAACAGTGCACCCCATGTTTCCCACTGGACACCTGCAACACCTGTGGTGCCATCAAATGTGACCCACAAAGGACATACCATGCCTGAAAACATGCCCTGTATGGACAGATGCCACTGACACCAGGGAATGCCGGTATCATGCTATCAATGTAAGTGCAGGGTAAACCTGCTATCCATTACCAGTTCCCACCACATGAGGCCAGGACTGGCACATCTGATGATAATCTGTGTACATAGCATGGGCCAGACACCCAAGATACAGTTCCACATGTCACTGTACATCCATGTGGGAGGTGTGCACATCCCAGACACCATCCATGTCATGGACTAAGGAACACATACATGGCAAGCAATGCACATAATTGGCCAGACACAATAGTCACCCAGGTAACTGGATGGTGAATACAATACCCACCTGTGTGGGCAAATCCTGAACTACACCCCTGCACCACAATGCAGACCAGTGTCATGGTTGTCTGATGCCAAGGTATACCCATCACCTAACCTTGTATAGCTGTCTAGCGCAGTCGACCACTACACACCCATGAAGCAATGCACCATGCATGTCAGTACTGGCACCGTGTGTGTGTGTGTGTGTGTGTGTGTGTGTGTGTGTGTGTGTGTGCTGTATGATGCATGTGATCACATTCACACTCACTACAACCCCGTTGGCATACTGAAGCATGCTGTCCAATATCAGACACCTCCACATACCCTTTGCCCATATAACCTCTGTATGACCCCTGTGGTGCATGTGATACATGCACAGTAATGTGTTGTGGCAATCTCGCTAGCGGTGAGTTGTATTCCTAGCCCTGCTATGTGATTCAATGTGTGTGCATCCCACTGAGAGTATGGCTGTGTTGATACTGGCACCTGTTCATGCGGACAGGCACATGTACTACACCTACCATATAGCTACCATATCCCTGTTGCAGATGCCACTCACCATCACATATAAGTTTTGAGGGCTCTTCAACATGTAACCTATGTGGTGCATCCGATAACTGCATAGAAATGTAATAGCATTACATAGTCATCAGGGGTTTGATACCCTGTGCCGGTAGGTGTGTGACACAAACATGCTTAAGTTTTACTCTCCCACCCCTCCCAGACTTTACCTTGCCTCTGTCTGCCTCTTTCACTCCCTCTCTGGTGGATGTGGAGACATACACCTGCTTTGCTTAGGCTGCAGCATGTGTATTGTAAGTGATGTTCATGATCGGCTGATGGTCACTGCATGAATTGCAGCCCTCCTCTAGCTGATTGCATGTGAAACAGCTGTGGTAATGTTCCCATAGCCAATTGCATGGAAACACACTCCAATATCTAGGAATATCATGTTGGTGTTGGGCCTTGTCATTCACTGTGAGCAGGAACTAGATCTGTTGTTTGGCAAACAGCATAACAGATGGCTTGGGGATTTACCTCTAACAACATACACTGTGGAAACAGGCCAACACACAGGAGGGGTATGTGCCTGACTTGACTAAAGACTGCAAGTGCTGCTATACTGCAATTGGAGTAATGTTGGTTTAACAGGGTGTTTGTGGATATGGCTGTCCTACATGTTTTAATACTTGTCATGTCAGTGCTATGTTTATGAGGAAACCTCAATCAGTATGGTCATCTGTAGACTGGGCAGTGTGCGGTGCATTTTGTTGCTTGTGTTACCCACAGAGCACCTATCTGTGAACTGCAGAAGGTAGTGAGAGGATTGCAATCTGTAGATGGTGACAGTCGTGAGAGTTACTGACTTCATTTCCCTCATAGGAGATATGTTGCAACAAACCCAGTTACAACAGTAAATGTATGAGGTTATCACAGCAACATGTCAATAATCGCCCTGTGTTTGTGCCTCCAGCCACAACTCTGCCAACCTTTGTACATATGTCATGCAGTAAGAGGTGCATATGTGCTGTACACCATATTTATTTACATCATATCTGATAACAAGCCAGTGAGATATCAGACTGCTACACATGTTATGTATAGTAGGGGTTATATTTGATGACATAACCTGGATATTCTGTGGTTGTGTGTGCAGTACTAAGGTCTGTGTACTTATGGTGATTGATTGGCAGTGTGTGTATTGGTAATATGTACCTTGGCCTGTGTACAGACTGTGGTAGATGTCATTGTTCTTGGTCCTGTTCTATCTGATGTTACATGCTTCTCCACTGCATGTTACCCTATCAGCTTACATGTTTGTAGGGCCAAACACACACATGTCCCATACCACAGACAGGCATCGGACCACACTGTGTAGCAGCCCAGTATATGTAGGGTTAGTGTGTGAGTGGCACATATGAGGATGGTGTTGAACAGATAGTCCATATAGTGTAATAGTACGCTAGCTTACCATATGTGGCTGTGGCTGTTTACATTGGTTGTGGTTATGCACTTTCACACAGGTATCCATTACTCTGTGCTGTGACTTGACTGTACAGCCTGCTATATATGCAGGTACGTGTCTATTCCCCCATAGGAAGTGTAGGCCAATGTTAAGCCAGTCTGCCTGTAGCCTGCACAGTGCTTTGTTACATGCCTAGCAGCTTAGTATACTTACCCAGTGAGATGTCATGTCCAGATACTTGTCAGATGTACTGCTACCGGGCCACCATAACAGTCATGTATGTCAGACAAAGCAGTGGGATGCTGTACAGATGTATTTCAATAACTAGTGGGTAGTATGTGGCCGTGGCACCTCTGTACCAGTGGTTATTATGTGTCAGGACAGACAGGGGTGTGTGAATGCATAACCTATGGGGGCATATGTATAGCAGTAGTTACGTGTTATACTCATTTACATGGCTGTTAACATCCACATCGTCAGGCTTGGTCCACATGTCTTGCACTAAGGGGTTTTGTGTATACCCCTGGACTGTCCAGAGTGTTTCAGACTGTCCACATATATTGGTCATATCTTTGCTGTAGTCCACAGGAGCATTAATGTGCTAGCAATGGTACTGAACTATGATGTCCTTAGGATGTCTGTCAGTAGCCAATGGGGCACATGTTAAAAGCAGATGTGACCTCCCACACACACCATGTCTGTGAAGACAATCCCTATTACAGTAGCAATAGTCTACAAATATACCTGCAATACATACTTGACATCCCCTTGTACTATGAAGTTGGGACTATTGCGGCTGAAGTAGGGCTCCACTCCATGTTCAGGACATATGGTGAACATATATGTATATCTAATTATCCATATATCTATATAGATATATACACATATACATATCGACATACATAGCTGGATATGTATATGTACATATATATATATATATATATATATATATATATATATATATATATATATAAACACTCAGATATATACATGTACAGAGCAATATATATCTACACATATACAGATAGAAATACATATGTACATATACATATGGATATCTACATATATATTGACAGTAGTAGGTATATCAGAATAGATATGTGTGCACATATGGTTATACATATCTACATATATACCAACATAACTAGGCATAACTGTACACATAGGATGTGCATACATATATAGCTCTATATATATATATATATATATATATATATATATATATAAATATATATATATATATATATATATATATATATATATATATATATATATATATATATATATATTTATCCATATATATATATATATATATATATATATATATTTATCCATATATATATATATATATATATATATATATATATATGTGTGTGTGTGTGTGTGTATATATATATATATATATATATATATATATATATATATATATATATATATATATATATATATATATATATATATATATATATATATATATATATATATATATATACACATACACAAAGGGATGTACACATGGCCATATATAGGTAGCACTATACAGATGTGTATACAGACATATGTGTGAGGATACATGTGTATTTACATGTAGACATATATAGACCTAGTATATGTATATAACCATATTCCTGTCATGTGTAAACCTCACGGTTGTGTATACCCTCCCAGGTGTATCTCAGCATATGTATCTGCTATGTGTGCATTATGATAAAACAACATATGTGATGCAACAGTCATATTAATAACAATGACTACACTATTTAGGAAGTAAACACAATTGTTCAATACTACTCAATATGTGTATTGACAGCTATACTGGTAAAATAAATGCTGTCTTCACAGTGGTCATGGTGTAGTGGGTAAGTGTTGTGACAGTAGTGTACAGGGTCCTGGGTTCAAGACCTGCAAGTACTGTTCATTTTGTTGCTTGGCAGAACAAGGGCTGTCGGATACAGAGTGGTTAAGGCAGTTTTGAGCAGCTTTGAGTGGGTTTGCACGGGTTTGCATAAAGCTAAGCAGTGCTAAGCTATGGGTAAACGTATGGGCGCTTACACAGTGTAGGCTTTGCTTACCAGTGCGCAAATCAGCTTAGCTGTTATATTGAACCAATGTTGAGTCTTGCTAAACATGGCTTAGCCCTGGTAACCAGGTCACACCACCCAGTCTGATAACATAGCAGGGTAATGACATCTGTAATAAGTGTATCTAATGCCATGTACAATACATGTGCCTATGTGCTGTCATTACAGTAGCAAGGGGTGTGAGTGTCATCTGTGGCACACAGATGTAAATGAGGCCTGTACAACACTGTTATCCATGTGAATGTGTTACATACATGGGTAGTAGCCCAGAGTACATGCTGTCACACTATCATGTAATGTATCATGGCAGTACTATTGTTGACAGTGCTTACCCAGGCAAGAGCAGAGTGCTAAATATAGAACTGACAAACAGGCACAGCTGCAGGCATAGCTGGACTCTGAGGCTTCCCTGTTGTATCCCTGGTGTGTGAGCTGTGTCGCAGTATATACCCCTTACTGGGTAATGGTCTGTCATGTGGAATGTAACTATAGACTAACGCCTGTACAGCACATGTTACTGAGGGCATCTGACATGTAGTTATGGCATATATATTGTTGTCAGACATCTATCTGTCAACACACTCATGATACTGCATAGCTACTTGCCAAGCTGATGACTGCCAGTCCCTATACAGATGTGCAGATGGCAGGTATCCAGCTGGGATATGTACAGGCAACCTAAGCTTGATGGAAATTGACATGTCTGCCTAGCTGTGTAAGAAGTGGCAAATATAGGAGATGTCACCCTGTATGCACCACATGCCACAGGTACCTCCACTACACTGCCACAGTCAACTTAACATGCTTGGGTACATGTCAGCATCACAGACAATAACCATGTGTTGTAATGCATGTTGCATACATGTCAACTTGATGACCTCAGTGGCAATGTGCAGGAGGCACCTGGAGGATTGGCTGATGCATGTCATTTACACCCTGAGGGTCCTGACAGTAGTTTATTTCGATAGATGCCCACTGCCACCTGGCAGGTGGCAGGATAACACTGTACACACAACCCCTACACAACCCATCTACCCTTGGACAATAGCTAGGTATACAGCTATGACCACCTGCAGGGATGCACCCTTGGACTGACACATGTGTACGTGTGTATGACTGAGTATAGCAGTGTCTGTGTATTAGCACACCTGTACTTGGGAATTCCATTAGGGCCTTCACAACCAATGCAACACCCATTGCCATAGTCTGTTGTGGCTGCTGCTGTATGGGACATTACATGTACCCTGTTAAGCTTCCCCCCATACCATCTACATGAGCCTTGCAGTACCAGTACAACAGTGTTTTTCAAATGGGGTGATAGGCATTGTATACCCATTGTGATCTGGCATGTATGTGTAGGTGTGCATGTCCGTATATCTGTAGGGGACAGCATTCCGAGGCCACATAGTCCTATTACAATACCCATTGCCACACAGTAGTACAGCTAGTGTTGTTGCTGCCCATAGGTGAGACATGACAATGCAACACCCTACTACGCTTGTGGCATGTGCATGAGATGCATATCACTGTAGTACCACTGTTGGGGTATACTATGGGTTGTATTGCAGTTGCAGCCAATGTGTGATGGTGGGTGTGACAGAGTGTCATCATGGGTTTCAGGGAGTACAATATCCACTCAGGGATGTGGGTGCAGTGTACGTTGTCATTACACCAAGGTACACCCAGTATATGTCCCATGTACCATGCTATGGATACCACTGTCACCATCAACCATACAGGTAACTGTTACCCCAATCCAAGAAAGTTATGCGTGTGATGTGTGTAGCCTACCTGTAACACATTGGATAAACAGTCAGGTCAGTTAACAGCAATAGGCCCTGGTATCTTGGATGTGTGTCTGGCTGTTATGTGTCTGTAAATGTGTATATGACAGTATGTCACACTACATATTGTCCAAATACACCCATCACATCCCCATTAGCATACTGTACATGTCTGGGGATGTTCTGCATGTAACATGTAACCTGGGACAAATCTCACCATAAATGTTGTGTGGTGTGTGCAATGTAAGCCACACACTTCAGTATCACTACATAGCTAGGTAGGGGTCTACTCCCAGTGTTGCCAAGTAACAGTGTGTGTGTATGTGCATGGGTCTACATCAGGTTGCAGGGTATACATGCTTCAGTGGGCCACCCATCCATGTGGCACAGACAATAACTGGTTTAGTAACCTGTGACATGTGTTTAACTGTACCCCAGATATGTCACCACAGTGACATACCCCGTTGTGGAATATGACTGCATATCATCCTTGTGCTGACACATGTACACCTACAACACAAATGTATAACATTATAGAGACCACATCCAACCAGTGTTACTAACAGCTATAAGGCATCATTGCTGGATGGCTACACTACCTGCCATATATGCATTACACTCTACTCCCTACAACACATTACACTGTAGTACTGTGGTACACTGTAGTACAGTCACCGTGTGCATCAGAACCATATCAGCCTGTACCTGCATTGATGGTATGGTTGACAGGGATGTGGCACAGGTATCCTCATATGCACATGGCATCCTAGTGCTGACACATGTACACCTACAACACACATGGATAACATTATAGAGACCACAGACCACATCCAGCTAGTGGTATCATTGCTGGATGGCTACACTACCTGCCATATATGCATTACACTCAACTCCCTACAACATGTTACACTACAGTACTGTGGTACACTGTTGTACAGTCACCCTGTGCATTAGAACCATATCAGCCTGTCCCTGAATTGATGGTATGGATGACACGGATGGAGCACAGGTATCATCATATGCACAGGGTATGATGTTGGTTTTCTGAGGCCAAGGATGGGCCATAAATTTGGCACCATGTGTGTGGGTGAGGGGTGTACTGTGGAGCGCTGGGCCAGGTGATGTAGTGTGTGTAGGTATGGGGTTGCCGTAGGTGTGTTTGCATAGTGTGTGGGTATGCATGCACACAGTTCTGCCATGTGGCTGCCCTACATAGGTGTTTATGGACAGCTGCAGACCATTCCTGGCAGGGTGTGCAGTTTACTGCCTCTGGCCATGGACATGTGGACTGTGCCAGCCAGGGGTTCCGCGGGCATGTCCAGGTACAGGCCTTGATGTGCTACTCTCACCTGCTGATGTCAATTGTCTGGTGGTACTAGGTCCCTCCTGGGACTGGCCAGGACCACGTGCATGTGGCCTGCTGTGGTGTGGTGTGGACAGAACACCTCCCACACTGCCGGGGCTGCTACTGCCACTACAGGAGCCCCTTGGTGTCCTAGCATGTCCATGTTGACTGCCAGCTGTTGGTGTTGCTGGCCCACATCCATGTGGGCATCTCTGCATCCCTACCACACGTTGAAGTAAGGACACACCACGGACGATGAGGGCCATCATCTCATCATACCATCTATCTGTATGCTCGGTATAAGCACGGATGGCACCCGACAGTTCACAGAGGTTGTCGCTTACAGATGCGAGAGCAGCCCTCTGTAGCCTCAGGCCCTGTCTGGTGTAATGTTCCATACGTGCCTGCATTGCCATTACAGCCTGAAACATGCACCTGCTGGTACCAGCTATGTTGCCTATGACAGGGGCATGATGCCCAGCGGCCCTACCATGAGCACCCTGGGACATCTGCCTATGTGGTACTCTGCAGGCCATCTGGCTCTGCCTGCTGTGACCAGACACAGTAGGCATGGTTACCACACTTCTCTGTGCACTGCCACCAAATGCCCGCTGTTCCTTCACTATGGCTATTGATGATGGGGTATGTGTAGGCAATGAAACTGTGTGCAGGGCTGGGGGTGGCTAAAAGGGCTTGTTAAATGTTGATGCAGTGTCGGCCCCTGACAACCCCACCTGTGCAACAGTACTATCATCATCTTCGGTGTCTGTATGGACACCATCAGATTGCATGCAGGAGGGACCCTGACTCACCTTGCCACCTGTGGGGGAAAACAATAAACACACTTTAAAACTTCTACAGCATTGCCTAAGAGTACACACCCACACACACACACACACACACACACGCGCACACACACTCACACACACGCACACACACACACACACACACACACACACACACACACACACACACACACACACACACACACACACATCCATATTACCTATCTGTCTATGGCTTTACAGACAGTCCCATGTTTATGTCCATGCGTTACCCCATCCTGCATCACACTTGTTAATATACACATATTGACACCACTCATGAATATCTCAGTCCTCTAAATGCCCACACAAGCGGCCACAACACAAGGCCTGTTGCTACTTTACCTGGCTGACCTATGTGTAGTGGTTTCACATGACCTCACTGCTGTCTTTCGGTATGCACCCTCTGTATGCCTGGAAATGATGTGCATGGCCCCTATATGTTTGGGCTACTATGTTGTATCCATAATATCTCGTACTGGTGTGCCATGAGTATGTAATGCTCAGTACATGCCAGATATGCTGCCCCTTCAGCCTATCATGCGACAAGTGTAATATTTGGATACACTCCCTGGTGTTGACTAGTACTTCCCTAATGCATCTGTAGGCCTGCATACATGGGTTGTAGGTGACCTCTCTGCTGACTGCAATATTAAGGGTGTACCTGGTGTCTACCTTCCCTCTGGATGCCTGTTCCATACTACAGACCATATTGTACTATTTGCTGTCCTGTGATTACACACATGACAGGTATTCCTGGTGTGTAATGTGGCAGTCCATGTCCATGTACTGCATGGTCCCACAGGGAGGTACAGCCATATGAACACCCAACAATCACACATGTGCATACATGGCCACCCACGCAAACACACAAATGCACGCATACATACTACATGCATCTACCTCCCTCCACTTCACCAGAGTGACCCTGCAGACAAACTGACTAACCACCAGGACACACACACACACATACAGGTGAGGTTGCACAATGATAGTACACACAGTCCTCCTATTACCCATCTGCCAACATGCAGAACATATGGTACAGAACAGCATGCAGCTCAGCTATAGTCAATCCATGCTATCAACAGTATAAATTTGTATGATGCATGTGCTGTGTCACTAGGTGATGCCCCTTCCACTGGATACCACTGCACCCATGTACACAGTATTGCTGTGCATCTGTTCTGCACCCTGCCATGTACTGTGCACCACAACTCACAGGTCTACAAACCATTGCAGAATGTGTAGTACTGTGTCAGTTATGTCAGCTTTACTTCTCACAGCCCCTATATTTTCGGAAACACATACCTGGGATGATATGTTGACAGCTGTCATTGGTGAATGCCTGATGCCTGATTTACAGCTGTCAACATCAACAGACCTTGTATGACCACTCCAATACTCTTACACTGACAACCATCAGAGCATACCGTGGCTATGGGGGGGTGTATTGATTTGATACACACATCCTTAACCTGCCATGGGAGGACCACATCACCTCCTATCTTAGCAGTATGCAAGCCCGATATGTGACATATGTCCTGTACCTTCACATGCAGTGTCTACATATTGTGTTAGTTGTGCGGCTGCTGACCGCAATGCATACACACCGTGTGGTCATATGTGTGTGTGCACACCCTTATCACGACGGTTTATTGCACCTCTTGTTTTGTGTACTATGGCAGACACTGCTCCTGGCAGGGTATACCAGCATGGGCCATCTGCATTTGCAAGTGTATGTTCAGTCTGCCCTACACATGTCCCCTATTCTGCTTGATTGCAAGGTCTACTCATGTGCACTTTGCATGGTGTTCACACACTGCTGTCACTATTGCTGTGTGGGTAGGGTTATGGCTGCCACAGGCCCTGTATCTGACTATGTGCAGATAGAGCCATTCCTAGCATCCTTAAGATCCCTGCTGCAGTGCACTGGTGTGTCATGCTGAAACCCCCCTCCTCCAGCCTTTATGCAGATGCATGACAAGTAAGCCCTACATATGTGTGTCACATTGCAATGTCCCATACATTGAATGCCACTTGTTGCAACCTAGACCCAGCTAATAATGCCTTATGCCATAGTTTATCTCTGCACCAGTTGCCATTGTCCTGCAGGTATATACACTGGTGCTGAACTGTATATGGGTGTTGTTCTGAACATGTCCATACTGTAGGCCATGTCTACCTCCAGTATGTTACTCCCTATGGACACATTCCACAATGACAGGATGTTAGTTATCATGCAGGTATCTGACATACCCTACCAATACCTCATCATGGTCACTGCTGTGAGACCATGCATGTCACAGCAACAATACATGCACATGTACAGTATGCATTCAGGGTAGGTGTGTTAGATGTGTGCATGGAATATACCATCACCATTACATGCCCGGTGTGTTGGCAAGCATCTATATAAAACATACTCACTAGCTACAGGCTGCTGCCTTGGTGGTATCCTGAAAGGACTTACGTAAGAGGGTGATAGATGTAATGTCAGTGGCCACACCTGTGGCAGTGCTACAGGGTGGGTGCAGTATTACAATACATCAACGGTACATTCCCATGATACTACCACATCTGGACATTTGTTTATCACTACAATGCAGCAACACAATATATCTATGACATGTCAAATATGCAGGATATACCTGGACCAATGTGAATGTATACACAACTGATGTGCCCTGTGTCCTTACCTGCATGCTCCTCGGCTGGTATGTGGGTGACACCCACCTCAATGAAGGAGTCCAATGGTTGATGGCTGTCCGACTGGGCAGGTGCCATGAGGCTGGCCAGGAGCTCCTCCCCACGTGTCAGTGGGGATGGATGGCATGGCCCCCTCTGTGGTGATGTGATCCCCCCAGCCTGCAGCAGCACACTGATGGGCATTAGAAGCAGGTCAGTACAATGATGCCGGACCTGCTCATAACTGCGGTTGTGCAGTCCAACATCATTGACTCTGTGGACTAGGTCATTCCACAGGGCGGTCTGCTCCTGCTGCTCATGTGCGGCCCTGCCAAACAGCACTGGATAGTGCTGGATCAAGTGTGATATCACCACATCATTCTCTGCTTGGGAATAGGTGGACAGCTGTGCATGTGCCATCTTGGCTGAAAAACATAAAGATGGAAGTAGGTCTGAGCAACTCATACAGCAAGGTTACCACAGTTCATAATACACATCTCTGTCACCCCCACCACCATATCAGCTTCAACAAACTGTACACATAACTTATTAGGAATGACTACAGCTTACCTACCAGTGGGACAGATATTGTATTGTACCACACTTTCTGCTATGTGATTGTAGCCATGTCCCCTGTGTGCACACTATCATTGCTGGCCTGTTACAGACTATTCACCTGCATGCCATTGTCAGGGCCACTATGGTTCCATATATGCTAGTGGTATGGCTGCTCTGGGATTGCTGCACATCTGACATGCTTTGTTATTGGTGATATCTATGCATGCTGTTGGACATGTACTGGTATTGTGTAGACTATTACTACCAACATATGTTCTATAACAGTGACACGATAACATGTATATGTTCTATTGGCCAGCAGATCCACCTCTCCAAACCCATCTGCCCATGATACCTGACACATCACATGTGTGTCCCAACCTGGGGCCTTCTCATGTACTGGTCCAGCAATACCATCAGGTGGAGCCACCCAGGGGATATTATCCCCCCCCTCGGGGCACACACAGACATGTTCCTGTCCCCTGTGTCAGGTCTAGGGTCTGTTCCATACTGGACTCCACAGACACATGTGGGATGTGCTACATCAGTCTGAGGCACCCAGTACACATTCACAGGGCCAACATGCTCCTTCTGCTCAGCCTCCAGACCAGGCACCTTCAGGATGTGGACTGCTGTTGTGAGTAGCAGTGAGTGGGAGGCTTGTTCCCATTGTGCCCATATTGTGGCCCTGGGGCGTCCACATCACATACCACACACACTATCCAGGGTGTTTACCTACCACATGTGTCACATGCCACCCCTGTAGACTGGCCTTTATATCTACCAGTCCTGACCACCTCCACAAGTGTACCTGCCATACTTCGCCATATTCCCATTGCATATTTCACAGATGGGGGCAATGTGGTCTCAACAAGGGACTAACATGTGACATACCCATCCATGTTGCACACACTGCCAGCTGTAGATATCTGTGTGTATTGCTATGTGTGCTGGTGCCTTGTACATAGCACGCATCACTGTGGTAGTAATATAGGGGACATGTCTTTACATACATATATGTTTGTGTGTGTGTTTGTATATATGTAGACTTGCATATATGTATATATCTATATATGTGTAGATATATGTGATATGTGATATATGTATGTGCACATATATATGTCTACACATGGTATCTGTATATTTGTGGACATACATGCTGATATATATATATATATATATATATGTATATATATATATATGTATACATATATATTTATATATTATATATGTGACATATGTACACATGTGCATACCTATATGTGGGGTACATTCAGACATCAGGTCCACAATCTCACAACACCTTCCTGCACAGCTGCACTGTTCTGCCTTGCTACAACACAGACAGGTGCCACATATGGACATTACCTGACATTAGGGGGGTATATGTAGGACACGATTGCTTGTAACCCTATTATACACCTATGGCATTCTGGCATGCTACATTACAGATTAACCTGAGTATCCTGCCAGTGGTGGGCCATGGGTCCCACATCTCCATCATAATGGCAGTACTTCCACCACTAGCTATTGGCCATATAATATACATACTTCCCATTACACAACACACACTATGATGGCTTACATCTTGTCAGTCAGTGCTGACCTGCACAGTTGATGGCCATGGCCCACTACCCACAGGGACAGACACTATTGTCCATACAGTTGTTCAGTTGAACATCATCACAACAACACCTGATGGCACATATAAATCATTCCACATGATCTATCCCATTATTCTTGACCAGGTACTACATTCTATTACATGTATATATACTTCATATACATGTTGTGGGAATGATGTCTTGATGAATGAATGCTGGCTGATTGCCTTTGCCTTAGGCTTTTTTTTTTAAGTTTTTTGTCTTTCTTTCTCTCTTTCTCTCTCTCTCTCTCTCTCTCTCTCCAGTAAATGGATTGAGCTGCTTTGAATAGATTGCAGCATGGCTTTAGTAGGTGATGCACATGATCAGGTGATGGCCTCTGCACCAATCAGTCACCTCCACTTGCTAACTGCATGCAGCTTGCTGTGTAGTTCTTCCAATTACCACTGTCATGGCAACCACCTACTATAAATCCTTACATCACGTGGGCATGGTCCCTTTACCTTTCCTGTGTGATGGACATCCTTCTTGTGTGTGGGCTCTGCTCTCAGACACACCCCCTGCACTCTTACATGCTTCGTGTAAGACTAGGAGCTCAGGCAGTGCATCTCATTACTATGCATGGCGAGCTGCTGTCCTGCTCCTAAACAGCCGCCTCTGAGGAATAGTAAATCCAAGGGTATATTTTTGATTGATTATATTAATTATTTTAATAGATGTGGTTGTTTTCCGTTTATGGCACAACAGAGATTAACATTATTTATATATACATGTTCAACTGCAAATTATTAGCTCAGGGCCAGCTCTGGCATGTAATAAATAGAAAACATCTTTTTAAATTACATTTATTAAAAGATATATTGGTATACATTTTGTATTTTTGTATTAATTGTATTAATAGTTGTTAATTAGACAAAATGTCAGTGATTTGTGATGAATTATATGTATTTTATCCAAAGTTTGAAGTCTTGCCAACTGACTCACAGATAGAAAACCAAAAAATTCACTTTGCACAGAAGAACCACAAACAGAATTAGCGTAAAAAAATTTTAATCTCCGCTTTCGTAAAACACTTTATTAGAATCCACACAGGTTGTCCCTTCTCCTTACCTTCACAAGAAATGAACAATTCATCTTAAGATCTGAAAGATTTAATTCTGTCAAGATAGCACCTCAGTTGCCTGTGGACATCCAAGATATGGAGTATCCTTTATCCCTCATAGTTATTTCTTAAATTAAACTCAGATAACATTTTAGGCATAAAAAAAGGATTAGTTCTCAAAGAAACCATTCCCCTATGAAAAATTAGATAGGTTTGACTAAACATAAGAGCTTGCAGCTCAGATACTCTTCTTACAGAGGCCAGAGTAATTGATAAAAATGCTTTGCATGTTAGGAACCTCAATTCAGCCAAGTTATCTAGTTCAAATAGAGCAAGAGCTAGCATCTCTAACACAAAATTAAAATCCCAGGGAGGAGCAACTGGTTTTCTTGGAGGCCTCATATGCACAACCCCTTTCAAAAACATTTTGACATGAGACTGCAATGAAAGAGGGGAATCCATGGGTGGACATGATGAAATGGCGATAAATGAACCTTGATAGAAGAGTAAGAAAAGTCATAGGTATCATCTCATATAAATATTGTAAAACCAGATAACAACTAGTTCTGAATATGTGCTGGTTATGTTTATGGCACTGATTAGAAAACCTTTTACATTTACTAATATATGATCCTCTAGTATCAAGGCTTTCTTACCTCCATTAGTACCTGCTGCACATCCTCAGTAAACAGCTGCCTAAAGGGAATTAAGACACTATCATCTAGGCCATCAACTGAAGTTGATTGATGCTGGGGGTGTATCAAACACCCCTGTTCTTGTATGAGTAGATCCAGTCTATGAGGAAGTTTGTGGTAATTTAAAACTGCCCATTTCCAAAAGAAAGAGGGAACACTGTTGCCTGGGCTGGAAGGGAGTTAGTACAATGATCTTGGGGTATTCCTTCTGAATCTTCAGGAGTAGCCTGGATATTAATGGAAAGGGTGAAAAGGTATACAGGAACATCTGTGTCTAATGAAAAGAAAAGAAAAGGCATCTGTCATCCAGACCTTTTTGTGTGGAGTCCTGGAGCAGCATTTTTGATTTTGATTTAATTTTGATTGTTCAGAGAGGAGGTAAAGAGGTCAACTTGAGGAACTCCCCACAGATGGATCAAATCTTGAAATAACCCCTATCTACTGTCCATTTCTGAGGGTTTGCCCTGATGCTGCTCAGCTGTCTGCCACACAATTTTGCTTTGATGGAATGTCTGATGCCTGTAGAGTGAGACTATGGTGTCAAGCTCTATTCCAAGCTAACATGGCTAGTCTGCAGTTGGGGTATGGCCTGGTTTCCCCTTGCTTGTTGATGTACCACATGACTGTGGTATTATCTGTAAACACTTGAAGAGGTTCTGGAGAGGAAAGGTCGTTTAGAAAGTTGAGTGCCTTGTGTCTATCCTTGGTGTTCCACCCCCCCTTCCCCCCTACATTTTTCTCACACCTAAAACTGCTTGTCTATGGTAACTGACTGCTTTGGAGCAGGAAGGGAGAAGGGAAGACCTGGATTTAAGGATATCTGATGGAGCTGAGATCTTTAGGAAAAAGGTAGGAACAAACTACATTGGAAAAAATGGAAATTGTGGGAACAATACATACAGGGGAGGAATGAGGTTTAAAGGAAAGGAAGACTTAAATGAGCTATGTAATGTTTGACTGAAAACAATTGGGTAGATTATAAGTGGTGTATAATGTTTGCAACTGGGAGTCTGACAGTATGGTTTGTGAAATAAAATGCTTGCAACTAGGATTGTATGTGTGGTTTGCTTTCATTTATATGAATGTATGATTGCTTATGTCATAAGTAATGGTTCAGTAAAGATGTTAAAAATGTTAAAAGGGGGGCAGGAATTAAATAATTTATGTAATGTTGCTTAGGTTATATGACATATAGCAATATATGTGAAGCATAATATTTGTTAAGTTTAACTTGTTAATACAGTTGGATTACTTTTATATAAATGTAAATGTCCGTATGTCACAAGTGATAATTAAGTAAAGGTGTTTAAAAATAAAAAAGGATATCTGATGTCTTCACCAAATGATTTCATGTCTAACAAACCACAGCACTGGGATTTGAAAAATAACAGGTGTTGGTGCTGGGTGCAATGAGATTTTAGATACCACTGTATCTTTCTCTTGTGGAGTCTTGACAGTGGTATCATGAGAATCAAAGATGCCATGAGACCCAAAACCCTGATGCAGTCCCTCTCTCTTACCAAAGTCTGAGTGGAAAACCGTAGAAATAGATCTAGATATGATCTGTTTTTTTTTTTACCTGTGGAAGAAAAACTCTTTGAACTGAGCTGTCTAGCTGACATCCCAGGAGCACTATCCCGTGTGAAGGAGTCAAGAAAGATGTTTGAATGTTCTCTTGGAATCCCAGCTTTTGTAAGAGATCTCTCACCCAAGACAGATATTCTGACACTTTGAAAAAGTCTCTGCAGAGATAAGTAAATGTTCCTAATATGGAAAATGTGGACACACTGTAGCCTGTAATGAGCTACAACTGAAGCTAGACACATTATGAATACTCCTGGCACAATGAATACTTGAAAGGGTAAGGCAGAGAACTGATAATGTGATTCATACACACAAAACCTTTAGAAATTTCTAAAGTTTCATACAATAACTGGAATGCCCACAGAGATACCTAAATAAAAGGCTACAAGACCTAAACAACATGTCCTACATGGACTGACTCAAAGCCCTGTCGCTATACTTAGTATCCTACAGACTGCTAAGAGGTAACCTGTGTCTAGCATACAAGGCATCCTCCAACCCATTACTGATGGATTTACTGCACACCAGGAAGTCAAATGACATTAGAAATATTCAGTCTAGGATTCTAAAACTCTTCTGGAACATCAGTAGAATGGTTTTGAGAGACAGGTATATTTCCCATAGGATATTGCTGCTATGGAATAGACACCCTATCCACATAAAACAAAGTTCATCCCTGCCCATTTTCAAGGGCAACTTTGATTTATGCATGGGAAGCAGAAAATGTACCCAAGAACTGCCCCATGTACTACTAATGGACAGATGCAGCTCCTAAACACTTTACCATGCATGGGTCCCCTCAGATTATCTATGGTATGATCCCAGTTATTCTTATTAGGGGTAATATATAATTATAGACCATAGGATGGGTAAAGCCAGTCTATAACCAAATGGGATAGGTTATTTTGAGCACAAAAAGGAGAATTGTATAGGCTTAAAATGGCCCATATGGGCAGCAAGCTTAGTACTTAGTTATGAACCTATAAGTCTGGGTTAATAGGGATGTGATGATAAGCATCTTTTAAGTGTTACCAGGAAGCTTGAAAGAGGAAGACGAGGTAACAGGTTGTGAAGTGACATCATTTTGAATGTGGGCACTATCACAAACAGGTTTAGGAAAGAAAAATACAGAACTGGTCTCCAAGAATTTTCTTTTTTTCTTTGCCACTAGGAGCATCCTTGAATAAAAGCCCTTCCCTACCTGGGAAGAGAAACTGTTTCTAACACTCTAATGGCTAATGGCAGCAGCAACCTCCCTAGGTCTGGGTACAGCATGCTGGTGAAGAACTGGTGAAAACAAAACAGTCTGATCAGAATAATACGGAATCACACCCTAGAAAGGGGGAATTTCCTTTCTCTTCCATTTGTGTCCTTGATGAATGATTTTCAGAACCCATTTGTCTGAAACTATCTGAGAGTCAGACTTTCAGAATAGTCATTCAGACTTGTTGGATTGTTTTTGGTTTTGAGAGGTTCAAGACTTCTTTTTGGACCCCCCTTGCCATTTCTTCTTCAACAGCTCTTTACCTGTATTTTGTTGGGAGTGTTTAGTCTGCTTTTGCCAAAATTGGATGAAGAGACAGAAAATCCCATGGGAAATTTTAAAAAGCAGGTTGGGAGGATGGCTTAATGGCTAAGGTGTTTGCCTTACAAACACAAGGTGCAGGGTTTGAGTCTCACAAGGGATAACTGGCTAAGCTTAAAGTGGCTCGCAAGGGCAGTTAGCTTAGTACTAAACTATGAACCTATGAAAAATGTTAGAGATTCCATGAATCAGCGTGACCCTTTCATCATACTCTTTTGATCATCTATGCAGCAAATGGTCTGAATACTAAATCTCTATCCAAGGTTGAATTTAAAATCTAATTTTTAACATCGTCTGGGAAGCTCTAAGGATGCAGCATGTAAAGTTCTCAAAACAGTACCATTGGCCATAGCCCTGGTAGAAGTATCAATAAAGTCATGCACAAACTGCAGACAACAAGTAGTGATCTTTGTAATAGAAGAAACTAAGTTATTTGAAGATGTTTCCTCACAAGAAGAAACTTCAGATAAAACATTCCTCTTACTTTAACAGAACAAACTTTAACATATGAGCTTGTCAATTCAGAATTCTGAGAATCAAAGTTGCAGAAGTATACACTTGTGTTCCCATACCTATTTGCAAGTTTCCCATCCTTATCAGAGAGAGTATGATTGGAAATGACTAGGTGCTTTGCAGCATTGGGATCAACTAGAGCTATAGCTGCTGGGTCATGTTTGGAAATAGTGTATAAAAATGTAAAATACTGAGGAACTTTATGCATCCTATCTGTCTTTTTAGGGACACCTGTCTGACTATCAGGAACATTGCAGATAATGCACACATCCTCTAAAGTAGACAGAACAGGAGAAATGGGTGTAGGATCTAGAAAATCCTTCTGTGACAACTAACAATATTTTCTGAAGGATTAAAAAAGTTCATTACTCTCTCATTGAAAACATTGGCACATTCTACCAGTAGTCTCAGAGAAAGATAACCCCCCCCCCCAACTGGGAGAGTCAGAAACGGAGGTTAAAAACTTGCATCTTCCTGTTCTGAGTCAGAATATTAAATCTCTTGAGGAAAAGAGGTATCCCCTCTTTCTTTTACCCTTACCTACTTTTGAAGAAGGATCAGTAGACTGAATTAAACCATGTAACCACTCCTATGCAAAGAAATTTGAGGTGGAGGAGATAGATGCCTAGTTCTGTATTTATTTTTGACAGGAAAATGGAGCCAACTTTGTTAATGGCAGCAGCAACCTCCCTAGGTGTGGGTACAGCATGCTGACATAACAGGGAAACCTTAACTGTTCTCTCTCCCAGGACTGACAAGGGTGGCTCTCACTTGCCCACTGAGGGGACCACAACAACTGCAGAGGATGAACTGACAAAGGTGTCTCTCTCTTGACCACTGCAGGGACCCCAACAGCTGCAGAGGTCTTGTCTAACCCCTGGTCCACAGTGGCTGTAGGAGCTACACCAGAGAGATCAGAGTTGAAAGATGAATGGTTTGTGGTACAACAAATGGCCACAGCAAAGTCAGATAACTGCTAAGGTAACAAGTTAATGTATGCAGTTCAAATAAAAGTCAGGGGTTCCCAAATGGGCTTGATTGGTCATCTGATGGTAAGATGGGCTGGACCTTAAATGATCCTTGGGGAGTGACAATTAATATATTATTGTCACTAACCGAAGACTTACTAAAACAACAGGTTAATTAATGTACTGCAGATTTATACTGTATTCAGTTAAATCTGATGTTATGTACTGCTGATGAAAAGTTTGATGAACCCCTAGAAGGTACTCCTAATTGTTATCAGACTTTACTTTTAGTGAATCACTCAAAGTCTGTGTCAGAATATAATGATTTACAAAAGAATCCTGAAAAACTAGATTTATCTTACAAGACAATTCAAGAAGATAACTCTTTTAGGAAGAAAATAAAGATAAGGTCAGACCTGACCACCCGATTGTAACTGTATCACAGGTGGGAGTGGGAGATATTCATCTGGATGATTAATTGTTAAACAATGCAATTTGACCAAAAATAGCCTCAGAAAGGATAAAATAGTATTTCTGGTCTTAAAATCTCTGATATGAAAGTCATAATGGTTAAGCTTTTGACTAATAATTACAGAGTACACTGTAATTCATGCTGGAATGAATGATTTGAAGGTAAATCAATTGCCACACATGATACATTTCATTCAAGTAATTGTTAATGCTTGTTTCGGTAAAGGTGTAAATGTTAAATTTGAATAATTGGCTCTAACAGATTGGGATAAAATTAATATGATTTTATTACTCACACTGGGAGGATAGTAACTAACATCTGATGATGTTTTCATTGGACAAACTGTACCTAATTTATGGGGGTTGCTATTTTTCAGATTAACTGTCAACAGTGATCATAAATTTTTATAGATGCAAACAAAGGTCACAAACAGACTAGATCAGATAGAGTTGCAAACAGTGCAAATGCATATTTAATAAATTTCAAAAGTCAAGTCAAGAAAAGGAAAAAGTTAGAACCTTAAACAAGAAAAAGGATAAGTTAAAATATCATGTATTGCAAATACAGTACCAAATTATGATAATAACTGAAGCCAGGAATTTTATAGATATTTATTTACCCATTTTTATATATGTGACTATGTCAGGCCATCTAACAATGGAGTGGTATAATTATTTGTTTCATAAATCTGTCCAGGGTTACTATTTCATACAGATCAGAATGAAATAATTTTCCTGCTATCAAACTTATTGTTTATTATAGGTACACTGGCATCTACACAGACTAACATGTAAACTAGGTGTCACGTTTGTCCCCTACATTAGATGACAAAACTACGGTCTTACTTGGGACATTCAACTTTTTATTAATTGATCAATTAATTAATTAATTAATTAATTAATACATTAATTGGAACAATACAGTACATAATTCTCACCTTGAAGCTGAATTCCGGGATGTTTTAAAAATTCAAAATTTCACAAAATGAATTGTCTTCCTACTTAGCGGTGCCACATTATTCAGTCAGCAGGTACAGACCAATATGCCTAGCTTGCTAGCAAATATGTCCAGAACTCTGATTCTGTTGGCATTCAGTTCATGATTCTTAACTATGTTTCTTTTCTTCTCAACATAATGTACATGTGTATGACTACAGGATGTCAAATATGGCTGAACAGATAAAATAATAAATATTAACTGGTGAGAACTGTGTAGTCACTTGTCACTAAATACCTGGGCACCGCTTCTTACAGCATGCACTAGTGTAACAGGGCGAACATGTGTACAAAAGTACAGAGGAGGGAAACAATATAACACCCCACCCATCCTTGGTGGAATACCCATCTTTCATGTTTACTTACGGTAAAAAATTGTAAATACAATACAAGAAATGTAATTTTCTGTTTAACAAAAGACATTTTAACATGGCTTCAAGGGTCTTCAAAAAGCTGATCATCACTGTTAAGACTATGTTTGAAGATTTTTTATCAGTCAGGGTCGATGAATGAGTTTCTTTACGTGCATACACTCAAAGGTCATCGCATGTCCGTGTTTGTCCAGTATTAGTCAGGTGTGAGTTATCTGTGTAATACTTTTTGAAAATACATCTTTCTAATATGGATCAATGTCTGTATACTCCAGAAACTGTCATATAGTTTATAGAAAACAATCTGTGCTGTTATAGCTAACAAGGCAGTTATCACAGCCTTAAACCAAATTAAAGAGGAATGTAAACATTGGTCCTAAAATCACTCCAGACACTTTGTACATTTAAAAACTAATAATGTTGACTGAACATCTTCTATACATGTTTAACTCTTTGCTTCTTTAAGGAACAGTACACAAAGACTGGTGATTTGCCAACATAGTATCCATGCATAATGACAGAAGGTTAGATATGATGCACAATTACCAGACCTGTAATTTTTAAATGTTTTGAGAGCAGCCTTACTATTACCCTGAAACCTACAACTATGTATTTTCTGCAGCTTGTTCTGGTGCAAATGGTTTCTTTCAGGATAATTCAACTCTAACAATTCTGACTTCAGTAAGCATGTCTCATACTTTAAATCCCTTCCAGTGGTGGTTGTCTGCCTTGTCTTAGCCAAGGATTTTGATTCTCTGTCTTGTATAGATATTATTAGCCGATTAATTATATAAAATATAAATTAATATATTGTTAGATTAGTGAATGGTTGAGAATTAGAACAAATAGAACCATTGCTGGATCATACTTCAGACTGGGAAGGAACGGAAAAAGCAGTTCCACAGTGCTCTGTTGCAGGCTCCATACCATTCTGTTTAACTTTGTATTTTCATCACTTCCTTTCATGCAGAACTACTGGGTATCAAAATATCCTGACTATACAAACAATAGAGCTGTATGTCCTCTGTAAACAATTCCTGGGAATCAGAAAAGCTTACCATGATGAAGAAGCTTAATCTTCAAAGGTTTCTGCATTGCAGTATGATTTTTTGATTCAGACACTGCACTGTCTTTATGTTTTTTCTGTCTACAACATAGCCCAGAGACCAGCCTTATAGGCAGTTCAGGGGAGTGACTAATGCTAATTAGCCATTGTAGTCCTCAAGAAATGTTTGGGTTTACTCAGACAAGCAAGAATCATTTACTCGTCTGAATAAATTTTACTTTAGGGAGGAAAAATGAACATTGTCAAAAGACAACGCTCACCCATTTACTCCTATGGGATTAGTTATGATTCAGGTAAGTATAGCAGAGCCAGGGGGTGAAGGGTGGCATGATGTGTATGTGTATATATGTCTGACTGTGTGTCTGCAGGGGCATGAATGAGAATGACTGACTATGTATGTGTGTGTGTGTGTGTGTGTGTGTGTGTGTGTGTGTGTGTGTGTGTGTGTGTGTGTGTGTGTGTTGTTGGGGGCATGTGTGTGTGTGTAGGTGAGTGTTTCCATGAGTGTAGGGAATGTGTTTGCAGATGAGTGATTGTGTGTTTGTGTGTGTGTGTGTGTGTGTGTGTCTGTGAGTGTGTGTGTATAGGCAGACTTAAGATCCATATTAAAACATTATAGTTGCATGTAGGGAGAGTGCCTACACTACTGCAATGTGTGGGCTGCTAGAGAGAACAATAGCACTGTCAGATCTGCTAGAACAAGGTTCAGTTCAGGGAAGTGTTAATCAGAGTGGCTAATGAGATGTTTTCTATTTATTATTCCATTATCTGAATTGGAGATTCTCTCTGTCTTGCTAATTGACCTACCCATTTTCTGCAAATAGCATGTAGTTGTAGTAATGTAATTGTAATTTTCATTTGCAGTTAAACCATAATAATGCTGTTTTGGATGAAGCCACAGTTATAAAAGCTACTGATGTTTTAATGTATAGTATTTTTTTCCTTAAAGAAAATTCCATTATATTAAGGAATAAGGCACCGTGTTTGATGGAGTGACTGCTTAAAGAGACCAACAGTGAAAATAAGACTGTTTAATTCAATTATATGTTCTGCCCTATAATGGCAAAAAGATCAGAGAAAGTGTACAAAATAATTCCCAGGCTGAAGAGAGAAAAAGGACTGTTGAAGGATGTATTAGCTGAAGCTATATAGCTTGAGTTATTATTCAGAGCAAGCTCTGTCTAATTCAGGGCTCTTCATAGTGAAATCCTAAGAGTATCTCTAGGGCTGGAAGTAAATAAAGATCTGTGAGCATGAAGAAATAATAATTTACTGTAATGTTTTCCAGAACATACAACATATGTCAAACAGGTAGGGTAGAAACATTTCACAGTCAATCTTCTCATTATGGAGTAGAATTCCAATATATATCAGGAACTCATCCCCTTTAAGTACTTTTAAAATGGAATTGGATAATTGGGGTGGCATGGGTAAAAATTATTTTTTTTGCACTGAAATCTGCATTCCATGTTGGCCTTCAGGAGTTTCCTCCAGTAACTATGAACCTGCGAACATTTGTGAATAATCTAAAAACACCTCAACCTTATCAAGCATGGAAATCTACTGTCATACTACACACCCATGCATATACATACACTTTCACATACACAGACACACATATACACGTATTACTATGTGACATTCATTCACTGCCCCCCCAAAGACACATTATTTGCATATACAACTTTATATAGTAGTTAAATTATTACTCTTACAAACTTACTCATTAAAATTTTCATTTGAAGGTGGTTCCTCAACCCAGCCTGGGAATATATTTTCATCGGTATAAACTGCATTCATATTAGAGCAATGTGAATATTCCATATAGTCTGGTCTTTCTGTACACCTAAAATATATATATATATTTATACAAGCTGTCAAAAAAGTGTTTTAATACATCAAAATTAGTACATCAGAATTATTATATTTCTATATTAACTAAGTCTAAAAAGGCTGAAGTAATTTCATTTATAGAAAAAATACAAATCAACCCACTAAATCCTGAAAGAAAGCACTGTGTGTTAGATAACTGAAACACTCAACACCTTGGGGATAAGAACTGAGTAAAACTGTTGCAGAATGTATTTGCCAGCCAACTAGCAGACCAGGCCTTTACTAGATTAACTTCTTCACTGTCACTCCTAAAATGGCTGCTATTCTACTTACAGAGAATTATAGTAGAGGTTTGGCACCCTTAGTGGCACTTAGTTGGTAATGGCAGCAGAAAAGCCTAGGTTTAAAATGGAGGTCTTAGGTACATTCTTAAAACCTGTAGTAATCTTATGTTCGCGTTAACTAATAAACAAGGAAGAACAGAAAAAATGATACCACCATCACTTTTTCAAAACAATCTGGACATAATTTTGAATACGGTGCCATTATTTATTTTAGTTCATGCTGCTCTAATATACATTATGACATAGGTGAACTGTGGATTCAATTCCAAGGGAGACATCTTATTATATTTCAGTTCAGCCACATGAATCTGTGCATGTCTGTAGGTATATTGATTACATATTCTAGGGAGTTAAGCAAGCAATAATGCCTGACAGGGTGTGTGTTAATGTGTAATTAAAGCCTGCCCAAGGGTGTTAGGAGACTCTACACCCCTGGAAGGGCGTTAATTACACATTAACACATACACTGGAGGGCTTCATTGTGCTTAGTGAATGGGTACTCTGTAAAATTGCTATGTTTTACTTGAGTACAATATTATTTTTTTATATATATTTTTAATGTAAAATAGTTCCTCCGCCTACTGTTTCAAACTTGCTGTAGTATATGTTAATGGTGTTGGAGGAAGCATTTTACATCAAACATATATAAAAAATAATATAGTGCTTAAAAAATAATAAGCAAGTAAAACACAACAATTTTACATACAACCCATTCTCTGTCCCATACACACATACACAGTCTCTTCTGCTTTCATACACAGACATATACACACAATCTCCTCTGCTTTCATACATGCATTCACTCACACAAGATTGGCCTCACCCTCTTTCTCAATCTCTCACAGTCTCCAGCTGTTCACTCTCTCTCGATCTCTCTCACATGCAGTGTCCTCTGCTTGCATACATGGATTCACTCACACATCACTCTCGCTTTTACTTACACACACACACACACACACACACACACACACACACACACACACACACACACACACACACACACACACACACACACACACACACACACACACACACACACACACACACACACACACACACACACACACACAGTCTCTCTGTTTTCATGCACACATTCATGCAGACATGCAGACAGAAACAGAAACACACACTTTTCTGTTTCGATCGCTCTCTCTCTCTCCTACTCTCATACAAGTATATACTCCCACACACACACTTTACTTAAAATTTTTTTCTTGTTTTATTTTACACTCACTAAACAGCAAAAATGCTGCAAAATAACAGGTCACTAGCTCTCACTTTCACTGACAAAAATACATACACTCAAACACAGACATAAATGCGCGTGCACACACACACACACACACACACACACACACACACACACACACACACACACACACACACACACACACACACACACTCATACCCATATACCTTTTTGTTGTCTTCCTTTTTTTTTATATTTTACACTCGCTAAACAGCAAAAGCGCTGCTTTTTAATGAGTGTAAAATAATGGCGGCCTTCCTGTTTTTTCAGTCCGAGCTTCACAGTGGCTTGATAAGCTGTTTTTCACTGGGCATTACTTGTACATTAATATCCTGTTAGAGAATGCTCGTTGTCCAGGCAGGGTACTGATGTGCAGTAAGCCCATTGTCTAACATTAATTATGTCAAGGGAGATTTAGGCATGCACAATATTAGTAGTGCAGTTGTTCCAATTTATAGCTAAATAATTGAAGTCCCTCCACAGATGTATTTTGATTTGTTGGAGGTTTGGCTACTATATTTAGAAAAGTTTTATGGGTGTAAGGTGACATGGAAGGTAATGATCTATAGCAGGTTATAAAATGAAAAGTAATCATATTTAGGGTGATCTGGACTCTGATGAGTACAGTTTGAGGGTCTGTGAAACTTTGTCAGGAGATGATATGGTCTCTAATAAAAATTGACAGTGTACAGCAGTTTCCTGTCAGCCCAAATGTGTGATGTGCACTGAATCTGGGTATAGTGAGACTGCTGCATATGCACTGAAATTATAGCTCAGTTGCTTCAAAAATATGGATGCATTTAAGTTGCAGGAACACCTTAAGACCAGACAGTTTAGTAATGAGACTTCCTGCACTGCGTAGGGCAACATTATTGTCATCAGAATTTGAATGATCTGAGGAGTTATTTGAAATGTTGGGATGACCATTAGACATTCTTTGCCTAAAAAGGCATCAACAGGGCAGCAAGGGCTATGGCCAGCATATGGAAGCCATGATATAAGCAGTGCAGGCCATCACATTTGAAGCAAGTAAATCCATACATCATTTCATTTTAAGATGACATATACTGCATAACCACACCCACAAAGACACCAGGCATTCAGCTTGTTATTAAAGTCAATTATCTTTTCTATGAATCTGGGTATCATTCTGGGTGAAAGGAGGGTTCCAGTCAAGACCAGGTCTTACCTTCATTGGATGCATACATAGTGTGATCCAACATGTCTTTCTTCGTATCTGTCTGGATTGAATACCTTAAATCATTCTCACCTACATGATCCACTGTCATGCCATTGTCATATTTCCCAGGTGTTAGGAAGTTTAGAGTCTTTATAATGTCATAGATGCTGACACTGAAGAGACAGCTTACTTTTCCCTGTTCCTATCCAGCGTGGTGATGGTAGCATTCATGTACCTAATAATAGTCACTCCATTAGTATTTCCATTTGTGTGTGCAGACTAAGTGAAAGTGGATGGCTTGTGATTTGCAGCCCTGTGACACATCGGACTATGTGGTTATGCATTGTGTGTCCTAGGTGAGAGTTGTGATATTGTGATAACAGTTTTTGGCTAAGGTTTATTAGGTGTGATTCTAGGATGCTATGGGAGTGATTTCTTTGACAACCTCAGTATAGTATGATTGTTTTGCCCATTCGGAGGTAGGGATAGTTTTGAGAGGAGCTTATCAACAGTTTGTTTGGGTGAGAGGGAAACCAACTATTGAGTAAATACTAGCACCTCTCACAAATGTTATCACAATCTAGTATTAGCTGTATGCTGACAAGTGTAAGGCAGTTGTTACATTGCCTAACAATATCAAGTGCCAAAAGGCAGGTAACTATCGTTGCATAGGTGGATTGATCCTGACTATTGGCTAGATAGGTTGAGTGGGTAAAGCTACATGAGGATGGTGGTTATAGCAGGTTAAACTGAACTTACGCTTTGAACTTAGCTGGGATCTTAATTCACTAGTGGTAGCTGCTGTATGACAATGTACGAGTTGTGCAAGTAATAGCAAACCACAGTAGAGACGGCAGTCAGAAAGGTTGGTGGTACTACAGTGATATGAGAAAACTTTAGTATAAACACATAATAGGACCAGTGGATAAAAAGTTAAATTATTATAAGCAGTATAATAGAATCAGCAACAAAAAGAGTTGTATTTATAACACTAATGTGAGAACTGTACAATTCTACATATATGTATATATATATATATATATATATATATATATATATATATATATATATATAGATGTGTGTGTGTGTGTGTGTGTGTGTGTGTGTGTTGGTGAGAGAGACAGTGAGACAGCAGGGAGGGATGCTACCAGTAATTTATCAGAATGGATGTAGCCTGGATGACACACACTATTTGTTATGAGGAGATGATTTGCATGGATGATCCCCAAAATCTGTGTTAGTGAGATGGTAGGCATGAGTACCAAGCACTTAGCATGTCTATGAGTTAGTAAACATGGTGCCACACATGAGCAACAACTGGTGTAAGGTAGTTTGGCTGTCTTTTTAGTTATGGTATAGTGTTTTGAAGCAACAGACACAGTCAGCAACAATACACAAGGATTTGGCAGCAGATGTACAAAGCAAGACAGAGCAATAATGCAGTAGGTACAACCTACAACACGGAAGTATATAACAACAGTATAAGAAACAATGTGTCAAGTAAAGTAACAAGAAAGTGACTGGATTGCAGTTAATTCAGAATGCTAATTTGCTTACATCAATGGAATGAATATTTATGCTGGGGTTTAATAGCTGCACAGTAAAACAACAGGTCATAGTAACAGCAGTACACAGCAAAACAGGTTACAGTGCAACAAGAAAAGCAATGATCAACCCACAGGGTCACAGTGGATTCAGATACCAGTTAGCACACATCAGAAGAATGGATATTTATGTGAAAGTGAAGCTGAATATAAGTATCTATTACACACCAGTAACAGCAGAAATGTCCAGCCAAGGGCAGTGTTAGGATAGATAATACATTCTGCAGCAATCATATTAGATTATGTATCAGCCAGACTAATAATAGGAGGAGGATGCAGAGGTAGCATAAACTGATATCAGAAGTAGAAAACCAAGCTGCCTGTTACTGTAAATTTGCAGCCTGCATATCTGCTGTTCACAGCACGCCTCTTTGGGTAATCAGGTAGAGCAAATCAATCAGTTCTAGGAATAGCAGGTAAGTGTGCTGCACAGCACTAGACATCTGAAATGACAGAGTCCCTGTGAACACAATACTATTTAAGCAAAGAGTTAAAACACCAGCAGTCAGTCAAAACAATACCCAAGGAGCAGACAATGACTCCTACTGGAGCAATGTGCGTTTCAGTGATGCCACTGCTAATCCCTTCTCCTGACTCCTAGGTAAATCAGTGTACTGGCTTGTTCACGCCCTGTTATGCTAGCACAGAATGTAATAGGCCTTTATTACAATTAATTCATTTCAAATACTCATTTTAAATTCATGGTTAATTACATCTGTCATCTCCATACCATGAAGCTGACTAGATGATAGACTTTTTACTTTATACATGAGGTAAATCTTGATTTTAGAACTGTTATGGTAGCTGCAGTGCTGAGACCCAAGACTAAATAAACATGGATGGACTCTGTCATATTGTGACTATATAAGACTCAGAACTACAAGAACACATACATTAAGACAAGTACATACACATACACGTGTATGATACACGTCTGCATGCGCGTGCGAGCGCGTGCACACACACACACACACACACACACACACACACACACACACACACACACACACACACACACACACACACGCGCACACACATTCCCATGCTGAAATTTGGTCATTCTCAGCCACTGAGACACTGTAGACATGTCATGTTGATTCTCCTAGTTTTTTTGAACATGATGTATTTCCTGATTGTGCAGTTTCATACAATAGTTAAAACTCAAACTGTAAAAACTTACTCAAAAAAAGTTTCATTAGAAGTCGGTTCCTCAGCCCAGCATGGCAATAAAGCATCTCGTGTATAGCCAGCCTTCATATTAGAGTAATCAGAATATACTGCAAAGCCTGGTATTTCGGTGTACCTGAAAAAATGTATATATCTATCAACTAGAATATTTTAACACATGAAAAAAATGTAAATGCTTTTATACAATAAGTAATAAATTAAGATATAATTATGAGAGTTAGAGCACACAGATAAAATGTTATCCTCAATACAAATATTATATTTACTGTATTTACTTAGAATAATTATGTTAATGCTTCTGCTGTATATAATAGGTCTGAGTGTATTTTCAACTTGCTACCTCTATTTTATTTGTGTTATTTGAACTGACTTACCACTTCTGTATATATATGCTTGCAATAACTTATTTGCTGCTTATGTACATTTATTAAATATTGTTACCAACATTGCATTTGGTTTTTGGCCCAGGAAATGGCTAAAAAAAGTATTCTACCAGCCCATTTACCTGATTAGCAAATATAATTAAATATGTAAATAAATTAAACAAACAAACAAATAAATAAAACCTAACAAAAAACAGTCATTATTGATTCCTGTTTGACCTGCCAGGATTAAACGAAGTTTTCCATAATGTATCTGTTATCCATGTCGTAAGCCAAACTCGCTGTACTTATTCATTGAATTTCCAAAGACTGTGTTTTAGCTTGATATGACGAAGGATAATTCAATTGGTTAAACTAGGCTGGAAGATGGTTACAGAGATGTTTAGCTTAAAAACAGAAGTCTTAACTCATTCACACCTCGTATCCATGGGATGTCTCATCTCTATCCGCCTTAATACATTCTTAGATGTCTGAGCATTTGCTAAAAGATAGGTTAAGGTTAAAGAACTTAAACCAAAGAAATGCAAATATCTTCTGAACATTAAATGTTATTAAAATGGTGCAAACAGCAGTGGATTCAGCAAAAACTTCTCTTTTCAATAGTATATGTCATTGCATTCACACAGTCTGTATATCAATACTTAAATATATTATACTGCAAAGCAAAATCTAGAATTATACTCTTGTTTAAAATTCCACATCTTAGAAACTGTACAGCCTAGGCATATTGAGTCAGCAGCACTTTGCTAGGGGGATTTGATAGTTTACATAACAACACAAAATTGCTTTCTCAGTGTCTGATGTATTTATGGAAGTATGACAATTATACAAATCTGCATAAGTAAAATAGCACTCAATATATCTGCAGTTATACAACTTATAGTTTAAATATCAATTACATTTTTTGCATCATCAGCTAAGAATTTTCCTGATATTATGCTGTTGTTATAAGTGAGATGGTTTGAATATACAAATATGCATATGGAAATATTACTAGCAAATAATTAGCAATATCTCTGTCACAGTACAGTATGTATAAACTGCAATCATACATTTTCAGTTACCCACCGTGACATTTCACTCTGTTGTTCTCAGTAATATGCAGCTCAATCACTTAATGAAATATGAATAAAATATGAATATTCAAAAGGCAAGTGATAAACACTATTGAATATCTCCACTGCAGTACATCATAGGTTAGGATAGTGTAATTTTTGTCTTCTAGATTTTGTCCTTTTATATGCTGACTATAATTAATGGTAAATCACATAATTATGGAATCTAGCCCTGCAAAAATATCACAACACCAAAAAGAAAGTGTAGTTATGTACATTAACTTGCTATCATAACAGCAGATGTTTAAATAGTTCACTGTTGCAGTAGCCATAACTGTATGGGATGTTTCCTACCAAGGATATCGGACATCCGTCCAGTCTACAAAATTTCAGAACCCTTCCTTGCACACTGTACATCCACCCTTATCATCAGACTGCATACTCGTATAAGGACATACTGATAGACAAAACTCAGATCTTTCTTAATTTAAATAAAGAGACTGAAACCTAAGGCTCTAAACTAAAGTTGTCATATCAGAAGAGCAAAAGTGAGGAGAAGAATGCCTTGCCATGGTCACAGGAAATGCAAGAACAGCAGGCAGAAGAAGGGTGTTAGTACTGCTACAGTGATCTACTCATGAATCCGCTGTCATGATCATCTACACTATGTTCCTCATTAGATCACTCTTGCGGTAACCATAACTATATGGAACTATTACCAAAGCTCATGAAGAATGGGTGAAAGGAGTAGGGTGAGAATCTAGGATACCTTGGAGAATAGCTCAAGCAAACCGTGTCCTAGCTCTGGAAACTGAATCAAGCTTATAATGCTTAGTGCAAGCATCTACTGATTTTGTTATACCTCCCTTTCTATCATACTGACACGTGTATCAGTACCCCAAGTCTTAGCTGCATCAACTGGCATGCTAGCAAATCCCAGGTACAATGCCAGAAATTTATCTGGTGGCAACAAGGATCTTAAGGGTGTCCTGGGGTGGGAGGTCATACTGTTCAACATCCACCTGGGGTATTTTTCCTTTTTGACCTACCCTGTTTCTCCACTTTCACCCTTCCTTTGCAAACCCCATGCTTTTCTTCAAGGGTCAGGTGGGCAATGGAAATGTACAGTGTATTGTCCCACCCCGTTGTCCCATCCTTAGCTCTCATTGAACCATACTCCCAACAGTGATGTTCCCCAGCCTTCATCAGGGATCATTGCAGGAGATGAACACAAGACCACCCATCTTCCTAGGAAAGGTAATACACATCCCCTCCCTGCCTCTACATCAGATGCCTGAGTTGCTAATTGAACCCAGGTCAGCCGAGCCATAGGCAAGACTTTATTTATCTGTGCCACTTGAATGTAACTAGTGCAACAGTGCACTGAGGACCATACAGCTGCCTCTAGAATAGATCAAGTCAACATCTATCCCAAATGCCTCAGAAGTAGCTACAGCTCTGGTAAAATGAGCCTGAAAGCAGCAAAACATAATAGCCTGTGGCAGCCATCTAAAAATGGTTTGCTTAGATATTTTCTGACCTTTTTCTTAAAAAGTTAATTAGATTTTCTAAAATATTTTCTGTTGTCCAGGTAAAATGTTAACTGTCTGTGGATGTGTAAAGTATGAAGAATTCTTTCTCGTTTGTTTTTTGGGTTTGGCTTATTACCCAGGGTAATGAATAGCCTGGTTTAGTGTAAACTCAGAAACAACATTTAGCATAAAGGAAAAGTTGGTTCTAAGACCCCCCCTGTCATTTTACGAAAGATAAAAAAAGGTTGAGTAGACATAAAGTCCTGTAATTCAGAAACCCATCTAGCAGAAGTCAAAGGAAAGAGTAAAACAGTATTCCAAGAGAAATATTTCAAAGAAGAGTTGGATGCAGATTAAAGAGAGAAATAATTAACTTTTTCAAGACAACATTTAGATGCCAAGGTGGTACCATGTGTTTTCCTTGGTGGTCTGATATGTAATACCCCTTTCAAAAACTGTTGACTTTGAATAAAGAAGAAGCGGGGGGGTGGGGTCAAGTGGAAGATTGACAGAAATGGCCAGGGCCAAGAGGTATCCTTTGCTAGGTATGTATATAAGGCCTGAATTGAGCAATTCTCATAAATACTAACAAACCAGAGGAGTCCCCTCTTGAAATGGGTCTTGTTATTTTTGTAGCACCAAACAGAAGGTCTTTTCCATTTGGCTAAATATGATTTCCTATTGTCATGTTTTCTTGCCTCCTTTAATACTTGCTTCACATCCTCAGAAAAAAAATGTGCCTAAATGAGATCAAAAACCTATCATCTATATAGTTACAATGAGATTCTGAACATTGGGGTGGATGCGGGTCTTCCTGCACTGTGTGAACATGTCCACTCTGTGAGGCAGTTTTTGGTAATTACCCCTGTCCAGATGCACAATAAAGGGAAATCAGTGTTATCTGAGTTAACAGAGAGTCACCAGCAGCATCTTTGGAAAGTTCTTCTGGATCTTTACTAGGTCTTTGGATTGCAGAAGAAAGAGAGGGGAAGCATAAAGGAACATTCCTGTCCAAGCGAACACATCATTTTTCCATGCATTTTTTCAAGGTGTCCCGGAACAGGACTGTTTTAGTTGTCTGTTGAGATGAGAGGCAAATAGATCTACTTCGGAAGTTCCCCACAGGTGAATATCTCTTGGAAGATCTTTAGATGTAGCATTCACTTGAGAAGGTCTATCCTGGATCTTTTCAAACAGTCTGCTACTCTGGTCTGATGGAATGTATTTTGTCTGTAGAGTTAGATTGCGCTGAACTGCAAGCTCCCAGGTAAACATATCTAGTCTGCAAAGGAGATAGAATCTTATTCCCTTCTGTTTGTTTTTATGCCACACCACATTGGTGTTGTCTGTTATCACTAACATGGATACTGGCATCCACAATTGATTTAGAGCTTTGAGAACTTTTATTATGACCATCATTTCCTTAATATGTATGTGTTTCAAATGAGATTTCCATATTGCCCTGGATCTTGATACCTTGAGACACTGTGCCCCACATGAAGTATGAGGCACTTGTGGTGACTAACTAAGAAGTAGTTGGGGATAAAGAAGGAGATCTGGATTTATTAGGACTTGGCTGACCCAATGGCTGACCTCTTTCCTGATGCAGCTGAGAACAGGAATTGGGAAGGATTGAGGATGCAGATGGTGGACCCAAATGAATTTGAGGAAACATAACATTTTCCTCATGTGGAGACTGGCAAATTGGACCATTAGAATGGATGACACCATCTAACCCTGAATTCTGAGGAATTCTCTTGCTGTGGACATGTTCTTATGTGCCAAATAAAGACATGGTGATGGTAAGTGGACACTTGCTCTGAGGAAAGAATACTATCATCAGAGAGATGTCTAGAAAACATTGTAGAAAAACTAACTAGTGAGCAGGGGTTAAACACAACTTTCTCAGGTTCAGCTTGGCTGTGAAAAAGATGCACGGTAAAGTAAAGGGATAACAGATTATTTTGGGCAGTAGAAGCTATAATGAGACAATAGTCCAAGAAGGGTTAAATGTGAAAACCTTGAAGCCTGCAGAAGTCTCTGATTGGGATAAGGCACTTCATGAAGACTCTTGAGGTGTTGAAAAGACCAAAGGGAAAAGATATACACTGAAAGAAGAATCTGAAGGTAATGAATTTTAGAAAACATCTGTATTATTTGTAAAGAGGAGTGTATAGGTATACATCCTTGAGGTCTAATGTGACATGAAAAGCCTTGGAAGACAGTAGAGGAAAAATTTATGTAAGGTGAGCATTCTGAATTTTAGAACCAGGAGAAGGTTATTACATTTTGAAAGGTCTAAATATGTCTCCAGGTGCCTTCTTTTCTGGGAACCAGAAACATTCTTGAATAGAAACATTTGCCCTGTTGGAAAGTGGGAACCTGCTTGATCACCTTCTGAACCAAAATTTGAAAGAATTTGAGGGAACAGATGGATATGGTTCTTTAGAGGCAGAGGGGCCCCTTGTTGAATATGAGGGGATACCCACTGAAGTTTCTAACCATGATGAATAATTTTTAGTAACCACACATCTGGGGTTATCCACTCCCAGAGATGAAGGCAGTGGAAAGAGATTGCCTGCACATTGGGAAGGAAGACTGAGGTAGGGCAGGGAGAAGTTATGAGATGTAGATAATCGGTATTTTTTTCCTTTGAAAGGATTATTCTTAAAGCCAATCTGCTCTCTCATTTGTGTCACCCTGCATTTTATTTCCTTATAGCATTTATTTTAGAAGACTTCTGCTGGGTAGACTTCAATGGCTTTTGAAAGAAAGGCCCAGGGTTAGAGGAATAATTGCTTTGATACTTGAGTCATCTTACTCCTCTGCATCAATGTTGTCCTCTTACAGCTTCTTGTTGAACCTCAGCTGAAGAATTTCCAAACAGTAGATTTTTATCAAATGTTCAATGAAGTTTTGCAGTGTCACCCAGACATTTGTACACATAACTATTCCTATAACAGTAGCTCTGGAAATGGCATTGATTACATCATAAAAACACTTAATGGAGTGCTTAATGACTAGGCACCTGGTAAAAAGTCTAGGGTTCACTGAAATGAATTTTGCTAATAAGTGTTCGATGAATATGTATTCGATGAATATGCATTTCAATTAAGTGATATAGACCCAATTAGCAAGGAGTGTGGGGGCACAGTGGGCTTGTCCCCCTGAAAAAAAAAACAATGTTTTCTTTTTAATTTTGTTTTAAGGTTTTTGCATGTACCAAAACTGTGCATAATGTAGATCATTTGGCGTTGATATTATTTATATCAACATTAGTGCCATTTGATAAAGAAACATAGGAAATAAAAACCTGCAAACACCAATATTAAATAATCCAGAAACCAAAGAATGGCCCAAGGTTAAGAGCTTATCTTAAAATTGGGCCAAAAGCACTGATCTTAACCTTGGGCCAAAAGTGCTTATCTTAACTTTGGGCCATTTCTTGGTTTCTCGATTATTTAGTATTAGTGTTTGTATATTTTGATTTCCTATGTTTCTTTAGTGAAAGCACTTATCTTAACATTGGTTCAAAAGTGCTTATCTTAACCTTGGGCAGCACTTATTTTAACCATGGACCAATTTTGGTTTCTGGATTATTTAATATTAGTGTTTGTAGATTTTTATTTCCTAAGTTTCTTTAGCAAAAACACTTATCTTAACCTTGGGATGGTCTTTGGTTTTTGCCATTTGATAAAGGTAAGTAAATCTACATGTGTGTGTGTACTGATTATGGAAAACAGAGCTGTATCACAAGTAAGAAATCAAGTAAGTAATGTAACTTACCAAATTTAATAGCAAGAATTCAATGGAAGGAGTTATAAAGAAAAAAAAACAGTGCACTTTGAACACCCTTGTGATTCAAAGGGCATCCCAATGCAAGCATTAGCTTCAACGACCAGATTGGCACTTTATATGATTGTGTAAAATGTGATTCAGAGACATGATTAGCTACAATAAAGGAAATTTCTCATTACTGGCCAGTTTGCACATTTACAGTTTGCTTGAAATTATCAACAGCACTAATCAGCACTTTTCTGCTGTAATTTCTGTAACTACAACAAGTGCACACACACAAACACACACATACACACATACACACACACACACACACACACACACACACACACACACACACACACACACACACACACACACACACACACACACACACACACACACACACACACACACACACACACACACATATACAATATCAATCCCCTATCTAATGCCACTACTTGCGACCACCAGAGAAACACACACACAAACACACATACACACACTCACACAACACACTGCTGCCTGCATACACAGATTCAGAAACACCCCACCCCATACAGCTGCTCAGCCATTTATCTGATTTTACCTTTTACATGATCTCCCCCATTGGTAATAATGGAGAATGATGTATTTGGCTGTGTTCACAACTGGTCATGCTAATTTAGACAGCCAAATTATTCTCTGAATTCCTCAGCTGCATAATAACCCAAATTACATGCATTTCTTGGGGAGAACAAGTGGCTAATTAGCTTTAGCTGCACCCAAGAATGCCCTAGTTGATTTTAGCATGGTTGTGGAGTTGAGTCTATAGTGACTGTTTATAATCACTGCAGTGGTCCTGTCACTGAATGAGAAAGGATGTCTAGTATATCCGTATATGTATATCTATACATCTATATATGTATATGTATATATATATATATATATATATATATATATATATATATATATATATATATATATATATATATATATATATATATATATATATATATATAAGTATACATAAAGGTCTATTTAAAAATATGTAAAATATCTGAACAGCATAATGTTGTCAGTCAATGACAGATGTTCAAAATATCTAAATACTTAGGGCCCGATTCCAGAGTACTTTCTCTCAGTGTAAGTGACCATTTACACCGAGCAGGATGACAACAGGTGTTTTGGAATCTGGTCATTGTAGTAAGCCTATTTAAAGATAGGCCTTACACCGAAGTCAGTCAGTTGCACTGAGAGGAGGTCTTTTGCAATCAGGGCAGACACACTGAGAGCAACTTTTTTTGAATCTGGCCGTAAATATTGACAAAATCAGAGTTATACTGGGGAAGGTTTTATGCTTCTTCTCACTTTTGTGGAACCTCGGAGTTCGTATATATAATTAGAAGGAGGTATGAGGGTGCAGGGAGGCTGTCCTGCAAAAACATTGACAAAATGTGGTTCAGTATTCTCACATTTTTTTCAATGATTTTCTATTTAGTTAGATATTATCCCATCTTTCATTGCTTTTTGCAAGGGGGAAGCCCCTCTGTACCACAGTCTGGGAAGCTGCACTCCTCACTCCCCATGCTAATTATATAAACCTACTCTAGTGTCATACAACAGTGACGAAAGGGCACAGACCCTTCCCCAGTCTAACTTTGATTTAGTCAATATTTTATGTTCAGGTTTTTTGCAATTTAGATTTTTTACTGTCAGTCATTTGACTGTCAGTATTATGCTATTTAGATCACTTAAATTACCTGCATATACACACACACACACACACACACACACACACACACACACACACACACACACACACACATTTGTGTGTGTGTGTGTGTGTGTGTGTGTGTGTGTGTGTGTGTGTGTGTGTGTGTGTGTGTGTGGTGGGGGCATTCATTTGATCTAAACTCACAATATGTAAAAGCTGTTGCTGTCACAAAATATCTAAAATTCAAAATATTAAAAACTTGGAATTTGCCCTTTTTCACAGTTGTGGGATACCATAACTGGTATATATAAGTTATAAGGTATGTGTGTGGGGGTGGGAGTGCAGGGGAAAAGCTCCTCTGCATAAAATGAGATTTATTTTTTGATAAATATGGGTGACCTTCATTTGATCTAAAGTCAGATTATCTAGATGCTGGTGCTGGTACAAAATATTTAAAACTCAAAATACAAAAACCAGAGTTGGTATATATAATTTGCAGGGGGTGTGGGAAAAAGCTCCCCTGCATAAAATAGGATTTTATTTTTTGATATTTTGAGATTGCAGATACTTTGACAGCTATGATATTTTGACATATACCCAGGTATATATGTATATATATATATATATATATATATATATATATATATATATACATACATATGTATAGTGTTTTACAGTCTAGCTTCTAAGAATATTTCTTATCTTGTTTTTCTTACTTCCCATGTTTTTCTTTTTTTAATGCCTCTCATACTCTCATATCAGGGATTAGTAAACATGACACAATAATGGAAGTCATGACATTATCAGACACATACTTTTGATGATGAGGACCACTGCCATCTTCATATTTGCATCACACTAGATAGCCCTTCACTGCTGGTAATTGCATCTCTTACACATCAAGCAACATACTCATACTCAACCAAAGACAAATTCATAATGGAGCAACATTCTGTTTATACATGGCATTGACAGTCCCTGCTGGAGACTCCTGAGTAAATCATTGTATCAGTTTATTGGATTTTTCATGCATAAAAAGGCCACCACACACACACACACACACACACACACACACACACACACACACACACACACACACACACACGCACGCACACATATACACTCGGGCGTGTGCGCGCACACACACACACACACACACACACACACACACACACACACACACACACACACACACACACACACACACGTGCACAGTACAGTTCTTTCTTACAACTGATTGCTATAAAAGGGCATAAAGGGCATATATTATAATCAGGATTCCTTTTGTCTATCATCATTAGATTTCAAATCACAACACTGGCATGCAGACAGTGTGAGTCACTTGTCTTTCTGTTGTACCCATGAGATTAACCTTGTTTTAGAGGGAATTATAATAGATTTGATTTTTAGACTAACTTACTAATCAGGGACAGACACTTTCATACTGTGATAAAGGACTCAGTCCGACAGGCACGCATGCAGACACACACACACACACACACACACACACACACACACACACACACACACACACACACACACACACACACACACACACACACACACACACACACTCTTCTCTCTCTCTTGCATTCAAATTCAGTATCTGAGTCACTGTATACTTTCACATGATGATCTTCTCCCCCCTCAAAAAAAATACATTCCTACATGTGTAACTATGACATGAAGTTACGAAGTCACTTTTTGCACATCTTTTTGTTTTAGTTTGAAAACAGATATCCAGTAATCTGCTATGAAGTGCAAATGAATTAGAAGTAATCAAATACAACTTGGAAGGGTTATGGCATACGCAAGTTATATAAACCAGATGATAGTAAGATTGTGATCAAAATAGCTATTGGGGCATAGAATTGTTTTTGTTTCATTACTTGTATTTTTAAACACAGTATAGTAATATTTTTTGTAAATCTTGATAATCCATCTGAAATTTAGTCTCTGGATAGCTATTTAAATTAGCAGTTTACTAGTACTGGATAGTCCTTGCAGTTTATGGCCTGGATAGCTATTTAAATTAGCAATTTACTAGTACTGGATAGTCCTTGCAGTTTATGGATTATATTTAATAATAACTGTTGTTTGTCTGGTCAGGATAAAACAGACAAACTTCTGTGGGTTTTGTTCAAGTAACTTTATTATATACAAACATATCAGAATTGAGGCTTAATAACTTTAACTTAGGTAAACTTATAGACAAACTAGCTATTACACTCATACATGTTCACCCTCTGGCTACACTCTCAAAATGGCACTGAAGCTTACACGTGCTTGCTATTTATATGCACATGTTGTCTTTCAAATGCTTCTTAAAGGTACAACACAGACATACACACTATTGCACATCCTCCCTCTTTGAGAAATGAGTCATGCAATATTGACAACATTAATTGACATGCAATTGATACAAATAATTATTTGACATGCAGTTATATAGAACTAAATACATATAGACAATTATGTCCAGATTGCTGTGTATTTCACACTTGGTCTGGAAATATGACCAAATTGTGTGACATAGAATTTACAATTAGGTCTAGCAACTGGGACTGCCTCTGCTTAATGTTCAACTTTGGGGACATCAGGAACATCATCAGGAATGGCAGTAGAAGGTAAGACATGTTCTACAACAGGAATATTGTCTGGATTGTTCTGAGATCTAGAGTCTGTATCACAGGAATAATTCTGCAATATCAATTCTGGTACAGGAAGAAGAGGCCTGCGATTTCTCCTGTACTCCACACCCTCTGATTCTACAAAGTAGGATCTCAGCTTGGCACATATACCTATTACTTGACCAATCTGGTCGAAACCTTTCACCATTTGTACCCTCACTATCTCTCCTTTCAGTGGACGAAAAAATCTGCTCGATTCATCATAGCTGGACTTCTGGAAAGAACACCTTCTGAATAGTTGGGCTTTGATTGTTCTGTTGTTCTTTGCTTTAGGCCTCAACAAACTGGAACTGATAGGTGATGTTGTTCTGGTTTGCCTTGATAGAAGTCTCTGTGCAGGCGAGCCAAGTATATTGTCACGGGGTATGCTTCTGATATTGAGTAAATTCAAAAAGACATCAGTTTTATCACGTCTTTACTTCTCTAGTAATAGCTTTGCACTCTGTACTGCATGTTCAGCTAGTCCATTTCACTGTGGGTATTCTGGACTACTAGAAACATGTACAAAGTCCCATTCTTTTGCAAATTTGTGAAACAACTGATTGGTAAATTTGGTACCATTGTCAGAAATAACTTTGTGTGCACTGCCATGGACTGAGAAATGATGTCTCAACTTGATGATAACAGCAGTGGATATTTGGTTAGATAGTAAATCAATTTCAAACCAGTTTGAATAAGAGTCTACCAACACTAAAAATGCTGATTGTTCCACTTGAATATATCAGTGGCTACTGTTGACCAAGGTAGTTCAGGAACTTGACTTCGATAAAGTGTTTTTTTTTTTTTGCAAATGCAGTTTAGTGCTATTGCATACTGAACAAGAAAAAAGTACTTTATCAGTATCTTTTACTAGAGAAGGCCAAAATACTAGTCTTCTCATCCATCTTCTGGTAGATTCGGAACCTGGGTGACCATGATGCAAAATCTGGATATATTCATGTTGTAATGAAGCAGGAACAACAATTTTAGGACCTTTGAAAATAATGCCATCTTCTATCGACATCTCATCTCTGTAAGGAAAATAAGTTTGTGCTTCAGGTGGTACACTACATTGGTTTGACGGCTATCCAACATTAATGTAGTGGTTGAGCTTTTGCAAAATTGTTAGTCTTTGTATGATCTCTCAGCTTATTAAGTCTTTTGGTAGAAAAATGAAACACTTCCATGACATCAAAGTCAAAATTCTCTGCATTAAGCTGTTCTGTTGTATTTCTGGATGATCTGGATAAGGTATCAGCCAGATAAAGAAGTCTGTCTTTTTCACAGACCATTTTGAAGTTGTACTTTTGCAATTTGAGCATCATTCTTTGTAATCTCGCTGGAGCTGAATCCATAGGTTTCTTTAAAATAGTGACTAGAGGTTGGTGATCAGTCTCAATCTGAAGAGCTTGACCATAAATATAGTTATGAAACTTTAAACATGCAAATACTATTGCCAAAAGTTCTTTCTGAATTTGAGCATATTGCATTTCAGTTTGGGTAAGAGTTCTAGATGCACAGGCTACTGGTCTGCCCTCTTGAACAATAGCTGCTCCAAGACCTAATTTTGAAGCATCACAGGAATGAGATACTGGTTTATTGACATCATAGTATCTTAATGTAGGTCTTCAAATACTCTCTGGTGATGTTCCAGCCAAGACCATGTAACATTTGTATGCATCAGCTCTCTCAAAGTCACTGTAAACTCACTGAAGTCTGGTATAAACTTGCCTAAATAGTTGATCATACCAAGAAAATGTTGTAGAGTTTGAACATTATCTGGAGCTGGAATCTCAAGAATGGCTACTTGCTTAGATGGGTCTGGTCACAAGCCAGTGCTAGTAAATAAATGACTTACATATGTGACTTCTGGTAGTCTGAATTTACACTTCAGAGGACTGAGCTTTAAGTTCACTTCATGTGCTCTGTCTAGAACTCTCCTAACATTTCTGTCATGCTCTGCTTCACCATTGCTGCCAACCAATAAATCATCTACTATTAAGGCACAATGACAACCTGAAAAAATTGCATGCTGAAAGACTTCACTTGCAGAATGTATTCCAAATGGCATCCTGTGGAATCTATATCTTCCAAATGGGGTACTGAAAGTAGTCAGTAATGAAGATTTGCGATCAAGCACTACTTGCCAAAATGAACTTTTTGCATCCAAGACAGAAAAAACAGTGACATTTGGTATTAGGGCTGCGACTTCCTTGACTGTATGCATAGGATGATGTGGTCTGTTTATTGCTTTGTTCAAATCTCTTGAGTCAATGCATATTCTGATTTTGTCTGAGCCTTTTTTGTGGGCTGCTACCATAGCCACTCATTCATTTCATTCTGTAACTGGACAAATTACATCTTGCTGCACCATTTTACCCATCTGAACTTTGAATTTATTCTGCATAGCTATTGGAACTTTTCTTGCTGGTCTGTCCACTGGACTGATCTCTGGGTCTAACTTCATAGAATATACAACTGGAAGTTTGTCTAACTTGTCATCGAAAACATCAGCATACTCTGACAAAAATAGCATCACTGAAGCTGGAACTAGGATAAGTGCTTATACGATGAACTTCTTTGGTAAAGGAAAGCAAATTAATTTTCAAACTGTCTCTGAGACCCAATAATGACTGCACATGTCTTCTGACTACATAAAATAGTAAGCTGTAGCAGTTCCTAGCCAAATAACATAAAACCACTATCGAGCCTTTGTTTTGAATTTCTTCACCACCATAAGCAACAAGTTTTGCACAACTGACCACATTAAGTTGCTCACCAGCCCTCACCTTAGCAAATGTGTCTGCTGACATAACATTACACTTTGAACCAGTGTCTACTTTGAGCTCGGTGGATTTACCATTGCTCTAGACAGAACAAAACACTTTGTTCTTTGCCAAGAAATTTACTGCATCAACCTTTTCCACAATTACTGATATACCATCTACACAGAAAGCAGAGTTGCAGCTCTCTGTATGATCAAATTGCTTTTTTGAGTGACTCTTCTTTATAATTGTGTGAGGTTTACTTGATTTGCAAACCTTTTGAAAATGGTAACATGTTTTACACTTGTGGCATGCTGACCAAATGCTAATCACCTTTCTCCGTTAGACTCATGATTGGCACCACAATTACGACAGTTAATAATAAAGCTTGATTTGGGTTTTGCTGACTCACCCTTGTACTGCACCCAGCATGCCCTTTTCACTGAACCAATCTTAGAACTTGCTGGAAATCTATGGGTTTTACCTGCCATACTCACAGGGGTTACAGCTGCTATGTGCTTAGGCTTGCTTCTGCTAGCCACATGTTGTATGGAGTCTACATTTGTTCTGGAGTCTGCTGAAACTGCTCTTATCACTTGCAATCATACTTGTGTGCCTTTCTGTAACTTCATGGATTTGACAAATCTCAATAGCTTTGCTGAGCATTAAATCACTGTCATGAAGCAAAATCTTTCAGACTACTGCACTATTAATACCACACACAAACCTGTTCTTTATTAACTCATCTTTTAAATCACCAAACCTACACATTTTACCTTTGTTTCTCAGGTCAGTAATATAAGCTGCAAAAGTTTCTCCTGTTTTTTGATCTCTTGTGTAAAACAAATACCTCTGTAATGTAACATTTGTTTGGGGGTTACACATTTCCCTGAATGTGCATTTCAAACACTCGGGGTCTTCTCTTGATTCAGCATGTACAACAATATGACAGTTTTCTCCTTCTCCTTCATATACTGCTGGTGCATACACAAATGAACACTCTCTTTCAATGGCCTCTGACCCAACTAAGTTTATCAAAATAAATGTCCTGGTGCATGCATCTTTGTCAGAATAAGCTTCTTGTATAAAATATCATACTCTTGCTCAAATATTCTCCAATTCACTGCAATATTCTGATCAAATACAAGTATTAATGGTTTCCAAAATCCATCTGCCATGCCAACAACTTACACACTGCAACTCAAGTCCACTCGTAACTATGCGAACATGCATACATATACATATGCTAGAAATTTATGCCAGGACTTGTAACTATCCCCAATAGCACAACAAGCCTCTGAATAACTGAACTTTGCAAAATAAGTCTCCTGGTCACAAGAATACTCTTCAGATCATTGTACTGTAAGAAATCCCCTCTTATCAGTGTAAGAAATATTTCAAAATAACTGCTCTGTGCGAATAAACTGGGCAGAAGAAGCTCAGAGTAAAAACATTTCAAAGTAATTGCACTTTGCGAAAAAACAGTACATAGCATACCAAAACTTTCCCAAAATGACTGTACTTCGCTAAATAACTCTGTACAGTGCAAGAAACACTTTGTAATGGCGGCACTCTGTGAATAGACATACTAAGCACAAGAAACTTTTCGAAATGGATGTATTTTGACTGCACTTTATGAAATAGCTGCACTTTGCACACAAATAAACTCTTTGGAATAAATGCACAGTAATAAGGACACTGTAATCACTTTTACACACTTTGAGATACTTCAAATAACTCTAGTTATGCCCTTAATAGCTTTAATATATGCAAAATAGTGGTTTATGCCAAAACACAGCATCTTGCCAAAATACATTCAATCACTTTGCTTTATTTAAGCTTAATATGCCCTTTTTGCCCTTTATTATATTTGTTTTGCTCATTTAATCTTTTTTATGCCCATTATACTTTTCTTGTGCTCATTAAACACACTCATTCTACAATTTTGAGGTAATTCCAATCCCCTTACATGCTTTTCTGATAATTGTTTTATCAAATATCTCAATTTTAAACATTTTGTTTAATTAATAAACTTTTTGTGCCTCTTGCTTGCTTAATAATGTGTTCTGTGCCCTTGCAATGCTCTGTTTTATCTTTTTTAATAAATGAATCATTCATACATGTTTTCATTACCTTTAGTTCGTTTCTTGCCCTTTTTTGTGCTTGGTTCTCTTAGTTTACCTTCACTGTTATCTCTGCACCTCATAGCTATGAAAAGCAGTCTTTGGAATCCCTGTGCTGACACCATGTCTCTTGTCTGATCATGATAAAATAGACACATGTCTGTGGGATCTGTTCAAGAATCTTTATTATGTACAAACACATCAAGATTGAGGCTTAATAACTTTAACTTAAGTAAACTTATAAACACACTAGTTTTTACACTCATACATGCTCACTCTTTGGCTGCACTCTCAAAATTGTACTGAAGTTAGCATTTGTAAGTTATTTATATGCACATGCTGTTCTTGAAATGCTTCTTAAAGGTACAGCACACACACACACTATTCTACAGTAACCATATCATTCTGCAGTTAAATCAATGGTGTGTGTAATTGTTACAATCCCCTTTGTGTCTCCAGCCAGAGTTAAGTTTGGTTGAAGGTCTTTGTCTTGTCCTGACAGTCAGTTATATTACTGAATTACAGTCAAGGCTTAGATATTTACCTGTAATTTTTTTTGTGCATTACTGCATTGTAGTAAATATATTTGGATCATCATCATGCATTGATTACATAATTATATGTTAAAATAGAGAACCCAAATAAATAAAATTAGAGGATTTTTAAAATCATAAATTGTTGACTGAATGTGAAAACTGAAGTTCATACCATTCTAAACAATATGTCGCGTTCAGACAGCCTGTGTGTTAACTGTAGCAAATTAAGTGAACTGTTGTGCATATTAAAAGGCAAAAATCAATAATTCTTGTGATTGTCCTTGCAGTGTTAGAAGGGTGGTACCTACAAATTATAGACTTTGTGTACAATTGGAAGGAAAACATTAAAACTCATTCAACAGGACCAGTAACACTCCATGGATAGGAAGAACATATATACTAAGAGCCATTATTGAGATATATAATTCAGTAGATACAGAAAAATCAACTGAATTATACCAACATTCAATTGATACATGGAGATGAATTGGATACAATAATTAGTCAGTGAATCAAACAGAACATGCTGGAGAAACAGATATGTGCCTCGGGGATTGTCCCTTCTTTGAAATTGGCTTCCCATTAGGTTAAACAAAGTCCTTCCTTGGCCCTCTTCAAGACTAATCTGGATTGATGGATGGGTAAATCATAAACTCGCACCTTTGGTTGTGCCCATGCCCCTTATGGATAGGGCCAGTCTGTAAAATTTGTAAAATACTCAAGGCATAGGCACAAAGCCATGGCATCCTTCTGTTCTTAGGGGCCATATACCGGGCAAAAATGGATTATACTGGCTAGGCTTGTAAAGGCTCTTGAGCTATTATCCTAGTAATCTCCTATGAACCTATGAAAAAAAAGTTGTGTACTCATCCTAACATTCCACCTGTGTTGTTCATTTTCATTCTTCCTTAACTGTTGGGTTCAGATCCAACCCTCAGATCTGACTCAGCTACTTCTTCCCAATTTTATTATATATTATATTTTCATATTTATGTTCACATTTTCATAACCGAGAGACCTACATTTTATTGAGATGCATAATGTGCAACACCAATGTGGGAGACCAGACAATTCACTGAAAATGTTAGCTTACATCATGCTCTACTGGAAATATTGCTAGTTGTTTGTTAGAAATTATGAAAATAAGCAATGTTTTATATGTACTTAATACTTCAAAACCCAAGTGACTTACAAACTGTTGAGTGAAACCATAGATGTTGTTGAAGAAAGGCGATTTTAATATTTGCATTGTAAGTTGCACATCCTCAGAGACTTCCAATATTATTTGTATTGCTATTTATACAATTAAACATGTTTTCATATTTCTGTAAATATCTCAATAAACATGTACATATACAGGAATTTTTTTTCTGGTCATGTGAAAGCTTATGTCTAGTTAACAAAAATCTTCTGGCAATACATGTCTAGGTTGTATAGCTCAAAAGATATGAAAATCTGCTTGTAAGAATTTAGAAAAAATATAATTTGGGGGTTGTCTGCATTATAATATATTACAGTATTTAAGGAAAAGATTATGAATGCACTTACTATTATCACTGTAAAGAACATTTCTTATTGATAGCATTGCTATTTGTACAGTTTTAATGGCTTTTATTTTTCACAAAATATTTACATTCATTTATCTTATGCTTTTTAATTTTATTTTTTAGAAAATGCTCTGGAATGCCAGATGTGTGTAGGCTGCTAGAGATGTGATATTCCACATCACATAGGTGTTAATGACTTAAACATACAAGAAAAGCAAAAAAAGAACACTAGAATTAATGAGACGGATGAGGTTAACAAAGAAGGTATACATCCAAATTGTAACATGTCAGAAGATATTAATACTAAACCATCAGAAGTAGCCCCTAATGAGGCTAATTCAACCCACAACAACCAGTGTGGTATGGTACCACACAAGAGAGGCTTGAATTATATGCATTTACTCCCAAGTATTTAAATGATAAATTATTTGATGCTATAGTCTCCAATCAAGAATCAGAAAATACAATAGGGAGAAAATGAAAATGAAGACTCTTAAAAGAAGTGGTTTAGGGGGCAGCTAATGATTTGTTTGATCATGTAGGAAGATGTGTATGTGAAATAACATTAACTGTAGATGGAATCAGACAGAGTAAATTGTTTTTCAGTTAATGAGTCACTAGTCCTTGGAGATTTAATTTTAAAATAAATTGAAAGAACATTAACTGATCCAATTCAAATTAACATTACTGTTTTTTTCCCTTTCAGATTTAAAATTAACAGAAATTCTAAAATTAGTGGAGAAAATACTAAGAGGAAATATAATATATGGCCATATACTTGTACGTGAAAGAACATATGGAACACAGCATTATACAAAGTATTGACTCCTTGGAAAAATTAACGTTTAGGATGCATTTAATGAAATTATTCCAGCTATGAGATGAAATGGCTATGATTACACTAAAGTGCATCTTTTTAATGCATGGTTACAATGACTTGGTACAGTATGCAGCTTAAGCAAAATAAACCCTTGAGAGGCTTACATTCATGACTCTAGAATGTTTACTAAAGAATGATGTTATATTGGCTGAGCTTACTATATCCCAGGATGCACCGGGTTCTTGGATCCTTTTAGTTATTTTTTTATTGTGACAGTCTTTGGTTAAAAAAAAAAAAAAAAAGAAATTTTTCTGTAATAGTTAGTGTGTTTTGTTTTTGGTTGCTGCAGACATTCTAGAGATCCCTCAAGCAGCGGCGCTGTAATAATTCAAACCCCTGCTGCTGATGAGTCGGTGTTCAAGGCCTTCTCAGAGCTCCTCCCTCTCTCTCCTGTCTCCCTCTCCTCTCCTAGAGCTGGTTTGTTTTGGGAGGGCGTGGGAAAGATACTGTGGACTCAGTGCCTTGCCTCCTACAAAAAATTTTTGTCTGCCCCACCGAAGGAGTTCTTAAGTTGCGCGGCGCTGTAGATGCCATGGTGGTGGCATCTGCTACCCAGCAGGAGGATGTGGAGGAGGAACGGCCCGGCCCCATCCTCCTAAAAAAAAGAGTCTAGAGGAGTCTAGGAGCACAGACCAGTACCTGAGCGGAGCCTGCTTTTACTCTGAGGAGGTCCTGAATTATTTGGCACATTTCACCAGCTTTCAGGTGGGATGAGAAAGAGCTCTCCAACAAGGTCTCAGGTCCTCAGGTAACCTACAGCTAGCCCAGCAGGGTTGGCTCTGGGTCTCAGTTGGCTACACTTAACCCCATTTCTTCGCGTCCATGAGCATGAGGCTCATTTCGCGGTAAGGGGTGGGCAGAGCAGCAGGCACAGGCACAGGCATGGCTCTACGAGCTTGGCTTTGTGTTGTGTCATTTCGCCTTCTTGCTTCCTTCCTTGCTGGGGCTCTTTGATGGGGCCCCTCTTTGTTTTGTTCTTAAGGTAAGTAAAAGAGCAAGAGGAGCAGAGGGGAAAGACTTTATCTGAAAGACTCCGCGATTTTCCACTCCCTTTTCGCCCTCTTTGGCCTGAGGAGGAGGGGGGAGAAAGAGAGGAAAATCACAGAAATTCTTTCCCTCTTTCCTTCCCAGATTCTTTCCAGAGAGGCAGGAGAGGGGAGAAAAAGAGGCAGAGAGGGCGCCCGAGGGCCAGGAGGCCCCTGCAACAGACAGAGGCCATGAGTCCTTCGTGGCTGCTCAGCCTCTCCCCACACTCCCAGCTCTGCCCCCCTGTGCCTCTCATGAGGATTGCCCGCTGTGTTGCTCCGAGCCAGTCGGGTGCCGCTTCCAAGCACCCTAGGACAGCTGGAGTCTATTGAGGACCGAGGTTACACCATCGATTTCACCCGCCCACCCCCACCATCCAAAAACAAAAACCACCCCCACCCATCCCAAACAGGCCGGAGCCAGAAATAGCAGTACTCAAAGAGTAGAAAAGAGTCAAAGCAGCCCACCTGGGATCCAGATCCGATCGGAGGAAAAGCCAGTAAGAAAATTTTAGTGCCAAAAAGACAGGGGACCTGAGACCCATTTTGGATCTCTGCAACCTAAACCAGTCCCTCAAAAGTAAAAATTCAATGGTCGAATCCTCCCCATTGTTGGAGCAGAGATAGACTCAAAATTTAATGCTATCTTCCCTTCCTACCGACAGATACAACACATTACAAGATCAAGTCGAGCCCCTGCTTAAGATCCAAAGCCCCAGCCAGGATGGTCCTCAGCCCACAAACCCACCACTAAGAAATTGTATCACAGTAAGTGGAAGAGGGGTGCTATCTGGGCTCAACTCTCAGAGGCTTAGACCCTATTACCCCCCCGATACCAGAGGTCTTTGAAATTTTTTTTAACCTTGTTTTTAATCAAGATCTTCTTAAAGTCCAATACTAGCTTTGAATATCTGTCTTGAAAACTGCCTTCTTAATTGCATTACCTCTGCAAGAAAGAGTTTCAGACTTTCAAGCCCTATCTATCAAACCACCGTACTTGATTTTCACAAAGATAAGAGTATCACTTAGGCCTAATCCATCTTTTGTCCCAAAAGTTTGTTCCAATCTCTGTCTCCCTCTTTAAGATAGGACTCAACAAATTTGAAAAACAGATCAATTGTTTGTGTCCTTTTCAGATATAAACTGTAAAACCATCACTAAAGCTACTGTTTGAGTTCTACTGTTTTATCTTGTATCATCTGTCAATGTTATGGATCCCAAACATCTGAAGTTATGGTGAGTACATAACTAAAAGTTTGCATCTGAGCCACTATGGTGCTGGCTTTTTGAGCAGAAATATTTTTGACTATTTTAAGTCTTATTAGAAAATGGGTGAACTGTAGCTCGCACCCTGATTGGAGAACAAACTTTATCCAGCAGGGTGTTAATCTACAGATGATGCCCACTGAAAAATGAGTTTGCCACTTCATGGCAGCATATCAAGCTGCCATGGACCTCAGTCTGAAAACAATCTAATGGCTACCATTATTTTACTCTCACTAAGCAGTGTTTCTGATGTTTAGTGAGTGTAAAATATAAAAAAAGAAGAAAATTACAAAATGTTTGTGTGTTTATGCCTGTGTGTGAGTGTATGTGTGCATATCAGTGAAAGCAACAACAATCAAGCCGTTAGTTTACACTATTTAAGCAGCACTTTCACTGTTTAGCGTGTACAACAACTAAATGAAACAGAACAAAGTGTGCATGTGTTGATGTTTCTGTGTGTGTGTGTGTGTGTGTGTGTGTGTGTGTGTGTGTGTGTGTGTGTGTGTGTGTGTATGTGTGTGTGTTTATGTTTCTGATTGTGTGTGAGTGTATGTGTGCTTGCATGCATGAAAGCGAGTTGTGTGTGAGTGAGAGAGAGAGAGAGACAAGAGAGACAGTGAAGAGTGGAAGCGATTGGGCATTGGTAGCAGTAAGGAGGTTTGCATTTCTCTTGAACTTTTAGCTCAACTATCTGGATAAAGCCTAAAATAAAGGGGGGGATGCTCAAAATAGGGACATATTTTAAATACTTAATCACAAGGTTGCTTGAGAGTGAGATTGATGGGCCAGTGGCAACAGCAGTAAAGAGGTTTACATACCTCTTGATCTTTTAGCTCAAGAAATCTAGATAAAGCCAGAAATAAAAGGAGAAACAAAGGCTCAAAAACAGGAACAGATTTTAAATGTTGTTCTTATAAAATTACAGTTTAGCTTGAATAACATGATTTGTGTTAACATGAATTTTCTGAAGGAAATAAAGTCTAAAAGTCAAATGTATGTCATTATTTAGTGACTTCAGTCCCTAATCACTGGCAACAAACAACACATTTAGGAGTAATGGAGCAAAAAATAAAGTAAATATCCAGATATATTTTTGAAAATGATATATTTTGGATGTAAAATTCTTCCTCCAACACCATTTACGTATACTACAGCAATTCTGAAACATTAGGTGAAGGAAGTATTTTACATAAAAATATATAAACAAATAATATAGTAATAAAAAAATAAATAAGTAAAACACAACAATTTTACAGACAGCCCAATCTCTAAGCACAATAATGCCCTCCAGGGTGTGTGTTATTCGGGTGGGCGTTATTTTCACAATAACATACAACTTGTTGGGCATTATTAATTGCTTAGCATATTGCTCAAGAGCACAAAGAGCAGTAATGATTGAATCACTTTTTAAATTGCTGTTTATGTATGCAAATATAAAACGCTTAGGAAAGAAACAAAGCTTTTCAATACACAAAAAAATCCATACTGTACAGAATAAACAGAAACTAACTAAAGTCACCAAGAACTTTCAGTGCCTTATGAAAATATAAAGTTTGAGAATAAGTTATTTGTAGTGAAAAATAAAAGATACATTACAGTTACATACATTCTTATATTAAATCTAATAATTTCATTTTGATTCTCATAAAGAATAAGATCACAATAACTAGCCTGAAATGTAATAGTTACTTCAGTAATGCAGGACCCAAAGTTATAGACTGTAGAGGATTTTAACCTTCATGTATCTGATGATGACATTTGTCCAGTAATATCAGAAGGTAGCATTCAGGGGCCACTTAAGAAAGTAAAGAAATCCGCATTAATGGAGCTTGACAGAATACTGGTGGTGTTGATAATATAGAGGATTTGGAGTGGGTCGCCAATCATAACCTGCTTCCAGACATGGATGCCAAGAAACTCACCTCAAGACTGACGCTGAAATGGTGAATCTTGGCATCTTGGCATCCATGTAGAGAAGCCATAATTAAGGGTTATGACTAGAGACCCAATCATAACTCTTTGTAGTGCATGGAGCTTTCTCAGAAATGAAAAAAAAAACATATTAAATGTTTTGTCGGCTGCCAAAGCTGTAATGGACTTACTGAGCACTGTCAGTATAACTCAGAGAGCATAACTCAGTCTCTTATGTCTACATTGATCTTCTATGCCTCTCAGCTGTCCAGATCTTTGCAGAATGTCCAGATATTTGCCTTATATTTTGGTCCGTTCTCCTAAAATCTGTGGTTTTCTGACAAAATAATTGAAAATTAGAGTTACTAAATAATGACACTGAGTTTCAGACTTCTTACCCTTCAAAAAAAGTGAACAAAATTATGTTATTCTAGCAGCTTTTTAGGATTATAAGAGGAAGTCAGGGACCCATTACTGGCACAAACATCAGGGAGAAAGAAATTGCCATTGTAGTTTGCTGGTCAATACTCGTAGATTTGACTGCCTAGTGTGAGACCTGACCTTAGCAAGTTAAGCAGGGGGTGCAGGGGAGCTTTGAGCAGCCTATCTGTCCCTGGAGGAGTGATCTCAGCACAGAATCTGGTAGTTTATTGGCTGTTTTGGGCTAATTTCTAGCTCTTTGAAGTCTCCTGTATAAAAACCTGCTTTGGAGTGGTTTTTGGCTTGTTCCTACTCAGCAAAAGCTCCTCGTGGTCCTGCAGAGTGGTGCTAGCAGCAGAGAGGCGAAAAAGAGTGACTGCTAAACTGATTTAAGTATAATTTATTGCTACTACCTTTGCGACCGTCCTTTCTCACCGAAAAGCGAGTTATATCTGCTGTTTTACCTGTTTAAGCTTTTTTTACTGTTTTTTTAAATTGCACTTTAAAGTTTGTCTTTTGTTGTATTTTATCTGTTGAGGCTGCCCACTCAAGTGTGCTAGCCTGTGTTAAGCTATTACTGTGAATTTTCTGCTGTTTGTTTCTTAAAAAACAAAAAAAAATCCTTGTTTCCCACCTTTCCTGACCTAGAATAGTCCCTAATACAGGCATTGCTGTATTCTGGACTTTAGTATAGTTCCTGTGTTGCCCATTTCCTTACTTGGATAGAAGGAAGTGGGAGTGGGGAGCTTTGAGCAGCCTATCTGTCCCTGGAGGAGTAATCTCAGCACAGAATCTGGCAGTTTATTGGCTGTTTTGGGCTAATTTCTAGCTCTTTGAAGTCCCCTGTATAAAACCCCACTTTAGTGCGGCTTTGCGCATAGTGCAGCATCGGGAAGAGCCGCTAAATTGGATTTAAACCATTCCTGGCTCCATAAAGTCTACTCTTCACTTTTTCCCTTAGAACTGCTCTATCTCTCAAACTGAACACCCTATTTTCAATCTAAGACCCTGCACTTGCTCATATAAGCAATTTTACAAGTTAGCACTAGTAAACTAAAAGAACTACATCCTCATATACTCCCTTCTAGTACCTTGTCCCCTATTGGTCCTTTTGATTCAGCGATAAAGGAGTTCCCTATACTATTCTAGCATGTCCAAAGGTCAGTTAATGGCTTCCTCTCCAGTCCAGCTGGTGAATCTGGGAATCTTGAGGCAATGTTACAACTGCCTCATGTACACAGAAAACCCTCTCCTCCTCCCAATAAGTTCAAATATATGTGAGAGATGCAACCATATAGCCAAACTGGAGGCTGAGCTCTCTCAACTCAGAACTGGTGCAACCAGTCAGGAGGAGAAGGTAACCTCACAGACCACAAATCCAGTCTCACATAGCCTTACCACAACAGCAAATCAAACACATAAACACACAAAAACATACTCGGTGGCTCTTAATAAGACTTTGCCTAAGCAGCAGAGACCTCCAAAGCAGACATCCAAACAAACGCTACCCCAAAACAAAACACATGCAACACATAGCTCACAAAGTCAGTGTGCCAAACAGTCACAGCCCTTAAGGCTAAATAACACACCTGATACACTTGTAATAGGTGACTCTATAGTCAGACACACTGATGTCCCGCTCACCAGACTGAACAAGGAGAAGGTCACAGTGAGTTGCCTGTCGGGCGCTAGGATCCGCCACATAACACAAGCACTCAGGTCACTCCAAAGCAAGTACAAATATGACTCAGTCATTGTCCATGCTGGTGTGAATGACCTGAAACGTACCTCCCTGGACTACATGAAAAGAGACATAGAGGAGCTCTCTGAAATTGTAGCCCAGGCTGGTATGACCCTGACCTTAAGCAGCATCTTACCCTCACCTAGAATGATGCCACAGTATAAAGACAAAATGATCAATTTTAACAATTGGCTAAAATTTTAGTGTCATTCAAAGGGGATCCAGTGTCTGTCAGCCTGGGAAGACATGCTTGACAAGCCACGTTGCTTCGCTAGGGACGGCTTGCACCTGTCACCCCTGGGCTTTCGGATATTGGCAAAGGCTCTTGCCACCCCCATAGTGCCTTTTTTAGGCAAGGCTCAAAAGACAAACCCACCTCCATAGACAACACAATGAATAAGAAACTAAGGGTAATGCTGCTCAACGCCAGAAGTCTAAAACTCAAGATGCACGCACTCGAAGCCCTCCTCAGTATGGAGAACATCGATATCTGTGCAGTGACAGAAACCTGGTTCAAGGATCCAGAGAGCACCCCAGCACTACCAGGTTATACCTCATATCATGCTTTTCGGCCCCAAAACTCGGACCGAACCATAAAAGGAGGGGGAGTATCCATATTCATCAAAGATACCCACACCTCCAGGTTAGTGGCGTTGCACGAGGCATCGGAGACCATCCATGTGCAACTAACAGTGGGCAAAACTGCCTTTCAGTTTGTAGCATGCTACAGACCACCCTCGCAAAATCAGGAAACCCACTCAACTTTCCTGACATCACTGGAGAATATGAAGATCTGTCCAAACACCATTATATTGGGTAACTTCAACTACCCAAACATAGACTGGGAGCACTACTCAAGCCCCAACACCCTAACCCAAAAGTTCCTAGAATTTATAAACTCAAATGCTATGGAACAACTAGTCACCACTCCCACAAGAGGGGAAAACATACTGGACCTAGTCATCACCAACATGGGGACTCTATGCTCCATACCAGAGGTATACCCCTCATTGGTAAGATCGGACCATAAATTAATCTCACTGGATATCCACGTCCTGACCCCAACCCCAGCCCAGAAAACCACAGTGAAAAACTTCACAAAAGCGAACTTCACACTTCTCAAAACTGAGGTGGAATCCTTCAAGGCCCCTGGGCCAGTGGAAACTACAGCCCAAACTGCAGAATCCTTTATAAATGCATTCTATGGACACCTCCAGGAATGCATGGATCATGCTATCCCAAACAAAACTAAGACCCAATCCTCCAAAGGCAGGCGTCCAGTCTGGTGGACCCCAGCCATAAATAAGCTGTACAATAGAAGGAGGAAGCTACTACATGATAGAGCAAAATCCCTAAAAGGGAAGGCATCTCTGATCAGTACTAGCAAAAAACTACGATCCCTCATAAAATCCTCCAAGGCCAGCTTCGAGAGAAAAATTGCACAGGACTCTAAAGAAAATCACAAGGCTTTCTTTAGTTATGTTAGGAGCCTGGGTGACAACTCCCAGATATGCTCAGAATTTATCCAAAATGACAAAAAATACACTGAACCCACAGACATTGCCAACATCCTGGCAGACAGATTCAGAGCAAACTCCCCCCCCCCCCAAAAGAGCAAATAACTATCCCAGCAGAGTGCAGCCTCTCTAACATCTCAGATGCTCAGGTGAAAGCTGCCCTACCCAAAGCAAAAAACACAGCATCAATGGGACCTGATAGTGTCCCGGGTTGCATCCTACATGAACTCCAAGAGGAGCTAAACCCTCACGTAAAGCTGCTGTTCAATCTCAGCCTTACTACAGGATATGTACCCAAAGAATGGTGTACAACGACAGTGGTCCCACTCCACAAAGGTGGTGCCTCTACGGACCCTGGAAACTATTGCCCCATAAGCCTGACTAGACTGGTCTGCAAAGCTATGGAGAGGATCATCATGGAACTCATAAACAAAGACAATGGGGACCTACAGACACTGGATCCTACCCAATTCAGCTTTGTTAAGGGCAGATCCTGCCTCTTGAACCTGGTCGACTTCTTTGAAACAGTCACCAAGGCCATTGATGAAGGGAAGGTAGTCCACACAGCCTACCTGGACCTCGCAAAAGCCTTCGACACAATACCCCACTTGGGCATCATAGATAAGCTCTCCAGCTTAAATATAAACCCCTATGTCATAAGATGGGTTGCAAACTGGCTCAAAGACAGAACCCACATGGTCAGAATTGCCGGAGCCATGTCAGACTTGAAACCAGTTACAAGTGGCATCCCACAAGGCTCAGTCCTGGGACCTCTCTTGTTTGGTATATATTTTTCTGAGGCACAGGCTAACATGGGAGGACTGTGGCTGACCAAGTTCGCAGACAACTGCAAACTGGGCGCCATAATTGACTCTCCAGCTGACACAAGCATCCTCCAAAAGGGTCTCACAGATATGGATAACTGGTGCCAGAGCCATGGCCTAAAGCTAAATGACAAAAAGTGTATAGTCATACCCTTTGGCAAAAACAAAGTGCCCACAAATTACCACATAGGTGGTAATCCATTATGTATGGAAGAAGTAATTAGGGACCTGGGGACCCAAGTTGATAGTAATCTCTCCTTTGACAAACACATTGCCAAAGTGGTTAGAGAGACCTTCTATATAACCCACCTTATCATGAAAGGATTCACATCTAGATCAAGGGAGGTCATAGTGCCCCTTTATTCATCCCTCATTAGGCCCATAATAGAATACAATGCCCCATTTGGGATGTACCTTACCCGACACCTGCAGCAACTGGAAAGACACCAAAAGTACCTCACAAAGAAGATCAAGGGACTCAAACAGATGCCATTATGCTGCTTGGTTAAAGAAACTCCAGCTCTACTCAGTGGCATACCACCTACTTAGAGGTGATCTATGACTGACGTATAAAGCTATGTCAAACCAGGACTTAATGGACATGCTCCACCTCAGAAAATCCAAATCCCTTAGAACTACGCGCTCGAGGGACTTGAACCTCAGCACAGAAATAAATAGGACATCCTGGAGGAACAGATTCATAACCCAGAGGCTCCCTTCGCTCTGGAATAAAATCCCAGTCCATGTTAGGCAGAGCCCCTCACTGACCCCCTTCAGAGGAATCTTGATGAGTGGATGGGAGATCATAGGTTTACCCCGGGGATTACTTCTGTGTCACTACTAGACAGAGGCACAGTAAACTAACCCAAAAAAAGGGCACAATAAACTCAATTCTAAGGGTGGCAACAGCCAAACACACTCTGGCTAGGCTTGTAAATGCCCTAGGGCAGATAGCCTAGTATGAACCTATGAACCTATGAACCTATAACATTTGTTAAGATCTTATTCACAGTTCACCATACACTCCAACTATATTAACTACTCTGTTCTCAATATTGTATCTCATTTTCAACAATCTGCTTAGGACAGGGACATTACCACAAATGTGGAGAAGATCTCATATCATCTGGATACTTACAAAAGTAAACTTACAGAGATTTTTAGCTATAGACCCATATGCCTGCCTCTTATAATGAGTAAATACTTTGAAAGATGTATAATTGATCTGTTACTACAAGTTGTTAACAGTATCAGTGTCCGTAATCTACATCAACATAGATATATTATTTATTTATTTATCCTTTCTGATAAGGTTAGTCCCAATAGGCTAGTAACCTCTTTTCAGTGGAGACCCAAAGTGGTATTTATAATATTAGGAGACATTTGGCCAGAGTATCAGGGAACTTCCATTTTTCTTTTTGATTGGTGCCGTGGGACCTTTTACATCTACTTGAGCTACCACCAACTCAGGAATATGGGGCCTTGGTTTAATGTCTCATCTGAAAGATGACACACTTAGGAGTGCAGCACCTCTCTTATTATGTTGCACTGCAGCGTCAGCAATACATCTACCTGGTGTGGGAATAGACTCCACGGCCTTCTGTATTAAAGGTGAGTGTGGCACATGTTGCATCACTGTCACTGTTAATATATATAAAAGGCATATAAACCTTAACTAAACTGGTTGAATTGCATGACCCAGTGACTCTAGCTATGGACTTAGAAGTGTCTCATGGAGCTATTTTTAGACCCGGTTAATGTATTTGAGTCATTAACTCATGATGCCATATATAAAGTATTAGATAACTTAAAAAATGATGCAAATATAATACATTGGATAATGACTTCAAACCGACACAGTGTAACTCAAACTAGTAAAAAGAAACCCGACTCGGCTCCCCAGACACTGCACACTTTAATAGATCAAAGTACTGTAAATACAGCACGAAAATACAAGTAAAAAACTTTTCGTTCAAACAAGTAACTTAGCGCTTTCACCAGTTTGTGTGGTCGGGCATCATCAGAGTAAAGCGGCCCATCATCTTTGTTACAATTAATAACTTCTGCTTTAGTACACACCCCCCTTGGTAATCAACCACTATAAAAAGCACAATTAACAAATTAAAGCCACAAACAACAATTTCCTAAAACTTTAAAGTAAAAATTATAAAAGAAAATAGGAAATAAATAAAATAAATCACAATAATGTTTGCAACTAATACAAACTTTAAGCAAACACACAACAAGAAATGTGCATTAAACAATCAGCTTAATTAAATAAGTGTAGATTTATATTTTAAAATACTAGATAAGGAGATGTGATCGTTGATGCCTGGAGGTTTGGAAGCATCTAGTCTTAACTGCCAGATGCACTCCCTCATCTCCAGTAAAGTTTTTGCATTACCTCCCCTGTCATTAAATGGAATTCTATCTATAACAAAAAACAAAAATATTTTAAAATTGGGACAACTAACAGTGTGTGTAAACAGGGCATTATTCGTTCTTTTGTTCCTGATGTCTCTTAGGTGTTCCAGGATTCTGAGCCTTAACTTTCTTATAATTTTTCCAGCATAAAAAGTTGGGCAGCTTAGACATGTAGCAATATAAACAACCATCCTAGTATTACAATTACAGTATCGCGGACACCTAATGCTTCTATGAAAACCCTGAACTGCCACATATGGGCCGTTGTTAATAAACTTACATGTACTGCATAAACCACATTTGCTCATGTTTGAGCTTTTGTATGTTTCAGTGCTGGTTTCTGTTTCCATTAGTTCTTTAAGATTTCTACCCCTACTGTAAGTAAAAACTGGGTTGTTCCCTATGGTGTTTAAGGTGTCATTGTCAAAAGAACTTTGCCATGTATCCTTAATAACTCTAATGATTTGTTCTGCCTGCTCATTATATGGTAAAATCATAGCCCGTTTTCTATGTGGTGTATGAGACTCTAACGCCAAAACACCCTCTTTGTGGGTTGCCTTTGTTAACCCTCCATGCAAAATAGGTTTAAAGACTGTAAGTCTTTTCGTTTCTATTTCATTTTTAATTCTAAACAAAACATCTTGTGGGTAACCCCTCTCTGTAAACATTCCAATCAAACTAGTCAACTCAATTTTTAACCGTTCGTCCTCGCTAATCAACCTAGAAAGTCTGATCATTTGACCTTTAACTAAATTCTTCTTAATGTGATATGGATGACAGCTCTGAAAATGCAAAAATTGTTTGAATATGTTTTCTTATGATATATACTAGAATGTAGGTTAAATTCATTTGAACTTTTCTATAGCAATATATCAAGATAGTTACAGGTTTCCTCATGAATATTGTATGTAAACCTTAAAAATGATGCAGTGCTGTTAAGAAAATCAACAAAAGTGTAGATCTCATCCCTACTACCTTTCCAAAAAAATTAGAATATCGTCAAGGTAATGCAAATAAAGCATTACCTGACACATATATTCCGAGGGAAATACCTTTTCCATCTCCCATTCAGCCAATACCAAATTGGCATATATCGGTGCACATCTAGCGCCCATGGCAACTCCTGTAACTTGTCTGTAAAGTTCCCCCTCAAATCTAATAAAATTGTTTGACAAAATCATGTCCATGAGATCTACCATCAAACTTCTTTTGACTGTGTAAAAACCACTATATTTGTCCAAACATTTACTGAACATTTTCAAACCTTGTACCTGAGGAATAATCGAAAAAAGGTTTATGACATCAATTGTCACCATTAGAAAAGGTTCATCCATTTTTTTCTGCCTGATCACCTCCAAACAATGCCATGAGTCCCTCAGGATGTGTGGCAAACATTTTACAATGCCTTTGCAATGAAAATCTACAAAAGAAGCCATTGCTTCTGTTTTAGAGCCTTTAGCTGACACAATTGGGTGGAAAGGTGGGTTCTTCTGATTTTTATGAATTTTTGGTATTCCAAAAATGGAGGGAGTCACCGGAAAATCTACCATCAAATACTGGTATTCGTTACTGTCAATGACCCCCTCCATTAACCATTCATAAAGACACCAATCAATTTTGGTGTATGCCATGAACATTTCATTCCTAGAAACTCTGGCATAAGTTTTAGTATCATTCAACAAATTGTACATTTTGTTGGAATAGTCAGTATTAGACATAATCACCACCCCACCTCCTTTGTCAGGTTTCATGACTCTATAGTTGTTGGTAGATGTTAATTCATGAAGACAAAATCTCTCCCCAGGTGTTAAGTTGTCAAATTCCCCCTTACATTCTCTTAACAACCTTCTGAGTTGTGTCTCACACAACTTCTTAAAGGTGTGTATACACGGATGTGCAGGGGGAATAAAGGTACTCGACCTTCTAAGCTCAATGACATTGTCAGTCATTGGGCTGGCTTTTTTGTGAAAGAACATTTCTAAAATGAGCTATCTAGTATACATTTTTAAATTAATCAAGACTTTAGCTATTTCATTTCTAAAAGTGGGAACAAATGTAAATCCCTTCTTAAATAAAGACAAATAATTGTCCGTTAACTCTAGGTTAGAAAAATTGTAGACACAAACATTGTTAACCTTAATCAAATTGCATGTGAGTTCAACATTAGTTTGTTGGATTAAATCCAAAGAATTACTCTCAGGTGTCACAGTAACTTTCACCTCTTCAGTGTCAATGTTTACTGTAGTCTCTAAATCTGTATTCAACATGTGTGACGCAGACACTGACGTCGCATTAAGGAAAAAATCTGTAAAAAAAGGTTCTGAAGCAGGAAAAGAGCATCCATGCCCTTCTTTGTCACGTAAAAAGTCACATAAATAGTCACAAAAAATGTCACAGTATGGTAACTGTGAAACAATCTCATTGTATAATATAATTTGACTATTTGAAGTGGTCTGTTGTTCAACTAGGACCACCTCTGCTTGTTTTTGTTGTAGAACCTCTACCCTCTCCCCCTCCCCTGTTATTGGTTGCGCTCTCGGATCCGTTCCGAGCGCCTTATGGGATGGGGGTCTAAAAAAACATTATTTTCTTGGTAAATTTCAGTCTCAGTCAATGATTCATCCTCAAAACAGTCATCAAATCGCCTGCTCCCATTATAAGTATCTTGTCGAGAATTATCTATTGTATTAACAATGTTCATGAAACTGGATCTAACATTAAAATTTAAAATATAAATCTACACTTATTTAATTAAGCTGATTATTTAATGCACATTTTTCGTTGTGCGTTTGCTTAAAGTTTGTATTAGTTGCAAACATTATTGTGATTTATTTTATTTATTTCCTATTTTCTTTTATAATTTTTACTTTAACGTTTTAGGAAATTGTTGTTTATGGCTTTAATTTGTTAATTGTGCTTTTTATAGTGGTTGGTTACCAAGGGGGAGTGTGTACTAAAGCAGACGTTATTAATTGTAGCAAAGATGATGGGCTGCTTTACTCTGATGATGCCCGACCACACAAACAGGTGAAAGCGCTAAGTTACTTGTTTGAACGAAAATTTTTTTACTTGTATTTTCATGCTGTATTTACAGTACTTTGATCTATTAAAGTGTGCAGTGTCTGGGGAGCCGAGTCGGGTTTCTTTTTACATTGGATAATGAGTTGGCTTACTATGTGCAGATGTTCTTCAAATACTTTAAATACAGATAGAGTTGTTTCACAGGGTTCTGTCCTAGGACCATTGCTGGTCAATCTGTTTTTTTCCGTTAATTCCAAGGCAGTATTTACTGTGGTAAAATAAATTTACAGACTGTAATGTTTTATTATAGTGCATAGTAAAGATTATTAGGAAGTAAATCTATATTTAAGTAAGCTTGCAAATTGAATAAGAAGTTATATACCTACCATAACGTTCCATGTTAGTTGTCTTCTTCTCGCCTTCTTTCTTGCTGGTTGGGTTGAGTCAGCCATCTTCAAAAGCTCAAGAGCTGCTTACTGGCTCGAGGCCCCCCTATATCCCATGATGCCTGGCGCTAGATACCCAGATCTCGTTTGGTAGACCTAACTACAGACATAATAATAACAATTATAATAATAATAATAATAATACAGTAACCCTGTAGTAGGATGCATGAACCTACTGGAGAGACTGATAGTGAGAAGTAATAGCCAGGGAAAACTCAGCCAGTGATAAAAAACATAAGGAACTCTTCTCGGTCTACTAGGATAGGGGGATGGAGGGTGGGACGCAAGAAAGAAGGCGAGAGGAAGACAACTAACATGGAACGTTATGGTAGGTACATAACTTCTTAATGTTAAGTTGTCTATCTCGCCTTCATTCTTGCAGGCTGGGACAGCGTCTCTAGCACCTCAATCCTGGGTGGCTCATCGGAACAGACTCTTCAGAGCAGTGGAACCAAATTTAGCTCTGCTCCTGGAGTCCACATCCAGCTTATAATGTGAAATGAAGGTATGAGGATTGGCCCATGTAGCTGCTGCACAAATAGTTTCCATTGGCAATCTTGCCTGAAAAGCCACTGAAGTAGCTAAAGCTCTAGTGGAGTGACCTTTTGGTTTAGCAGGAAGCTCCTTATTCCTTAACTGATATATAAATGTAATAATAGATGTCAACCACCTAGATAAGGTTACTTTCGACACCGGTATACCTTGTTTCCCCTCAGCATAGGACTGGAACAACTGGTCTGATTTTCTGATTTGCTTGGTTCTATGCAAGTAAAAGCGTAATTGTCTATGAACGTCCAACTGATGTAATTTGTATTCCGCTTTGTTGGAATAATTTGGAAAAAAACACAGGCAGGTCAATGGACTGATTCAAATTATTATCAGAAGCAACCTTTGGAAGAAAGGAAGGGTTAGTCCTAAAAGAAACTCTATCATGGTGAAAAACTAGGTAAGGAGGACAAACACAAAGAGCCTGAAGTTCAGAAACTCTTCTAGCCGATGTAATTGCCACCTGAAGAAGGGTTTTTCAAGAAAGAAACTTCAAAGAACAAGAAGCTGCAGGTTCAAAGGGGGGCAGTATCAGGGAAGCTAAAATCAAATTCAGATCCCACGAAGGGGGCCTAAGTAGAGTGGTCCCTTTAAGAAAGGCTTTACAAAGCTTATGGGACATGATGCTTGTATCAGATAGGCCCATATGAAAGTTTGGAATTGCAGCTAGCTGAACTCTAATCGTGGCAGAAGAGGATCCAGCTCGAAAAAGTTCCGCTAGAAATTCTAAAATATGGTGCACAGGGGCTGAAAAGGGATCTGTATTCCTGGTCTCTGCCCATAAGGAAAAACGTTTCCACTTACTAGCATAAGTTTTTCTAGTGGTAGACTTATGCGAGGATAAGATGATTTCACGCACCGAGTGGGAGATGGTCGGAAGCCTGGCTAAGGTCGGAAGTGGAGCAACCAAGCAGTGAGCTGGACAGATTGAAGAGATTGGTGCAGCCCACCCGAATGATGGATTAGGAGGTCTGGAAGTGGGTCCAGGGTCCAGGGCTGCTCCAGAAGGTGATGATGCAGGAATGGGAACCAAATTTGTCGAGGCCAGTAAAGGGCAATGAGGATCATCTTGCATCCCAATGTGGTAGCTTTCTAAATTAGTTTGGGAATCAGGGGAAACGGGGGGAATGCATAAAGAAGTCCCTGAGGCCAATCGTGAACTAGAGCGTCTCTGGGGAAGTGTCTGGGAAGAGGGAAGAGAGAGAAGAAATTGTCGCACTTGCTGTTGAAGGGGGTGGCAAAAAGTCGCAGCAAGGCTGACCCCATTTGCAGAAGATTTTGTCCTCCACAGTCTGATTGAGAGACCACTCATGAGGCATGAGAATTGCTCTGCTCAGCCTGTCTGCTATAACATTGGACTTCCCAGGGATGTGCGCTGCTATCAGAAACCGATGGGAAGAGATTGCCCACTGCCAAAGTCTGAGTGCTTCTCGACATAAGGGGTAGGACTTGGTTCCGTCCTGCTTGTTGATGTACCATACTACTGACATATTGTCTGTTTGAATTGCAATGGTCCCGGTGGGAAGAGAGTTCTGAAGAGCTTGCAACGCTAAAAGCACGGCCCTCATCTCCAAGACGTTGATATCCAGATGGTATTCGTGAGGCTGCCAGGTGCCTTGGACTGTTCTGCCCTGAAAATGCCCCCCCCCCACCCGATCAGGGAGGCATCCATGGTCATCGTAGCTACTGGAGGAGGAAGAACAAATGGTCTGCCCTGGTGTAATGATGGGGAAACCATCCACCAAACAAGCTGGTTTTTGCATGACTGTGTGATCATTATCATGTGAGACATTGGGAGTTGCTGGAAGGACCATTGTGTGAACAACATCCACTAAAGAATCCTCATGTGAAAATGTGCAAGGGGGACTAGTGTGATAGCCGCTGCCATGAGACCCAATGTTCTTAGGACGAATCTGGCCTGAATTTTTTTGCATCCTAATAAGACTTGCACATGTCGTCGAATGTCTAACACTCTGTCTACTGGAAGTCTCGCTGACATGTCCTTTGTATTTAGGTTTGTGCCTATAAAGGTGATAGATTGACAAGATGACAATGCAGACTTTTCAAAATTTATTGTGATGACTAGTTTGGAGCAAGTTTGGATGGTGTAGTCTCTGGCTTGCAGCAGGTGATGCCTGGTGGCTGCAGTAAGGAGCCAGTCATCTAAATATGGAAACACCTGGAATCCTTGTCGTCTCAGGTGAGCGGTAACTACTGCCAAACATTTGGTGAACACCCTGGGGGCTGTGGTGAGACCAAAGGGCAGAGCTCTGAACTGATAATGACTGGCTCCCAGCCCAAAGTGGAGGAATCTTCTGGAGCATCTGTCCATTTTGATATGGTAGTACACGTCCTGAAGTTCTATGGAGCACATCCAATTGTCCTGACCCAGAAAGGGTAAAATGGACTGTAGCATGACTATCCGGAACATTGAACAGACTTGTTTAGTCTGCTGAGATCCAGGATGGGTCTCTAGTCCCCTGTCTTTTTTGGTACCAAAAAGAACCTTGAGTAAATTCTGGATCCTTGCTGGTCTGCTGGGACTGACTGGATGGCTCTTTTTCTTAGCAGTTTTGAAATTTCTTGAACTGCTTGATTTCTTAGATTGGGTGGAACATCTAGATGGGATTTGTTGGCAATGTAGGGAGTGCGAAGGAAGGGGATTTTGTAGCCTTCGGATATGATAGAAAGTACCCATTTGTCTTGTGTTATACTTTGCCAGGCTTTTGGGTACAGCGATAATCTTCCCCCGACTGCCTCCGAAGGTGGACAGCCGGGCAGCACCTCAGGGATGCTGGAAGGGCTTGTCAGAGAAAGATTCTCTTTGGCCCTGATTTTGCAGACCCCCTCTGCCCTGAATGCGGTGTCTATTGTTGTTCCCTATTCTGACCCTGGAGGGGAACTCTCCACATGTGTCAGCCACGGCTCCCTGGGGTTTCTGGAACCACATCTTCCCACTCTTCTGACCCTTGGGATATGGTCTTGAAGGAGTGGAAAAATGGACACCGACAGCAGAGAGAGTCTTGCCTTCTTGCTCACACCTGGTAAGGGTATCCTTCACCTGTGGTCCAAAAAGAGCAGAACCATCAAAGGGGGTGTTGGTGAAAGATGCCCTGAAGGGTTCCACAAAGTTACATAACTGCATCCAAGCATGCCTCCTCAAGGCCACGCCTGTGCCTGCGGCTCTACTCGCACCATCGGCTGCATAAGAGATGAGCCGCATGGAGGAGTTTGCTACCAAATTAAGAGTGGCCAGCTGGGAGGCAACCGTAGCCTGGGCCCCCGCAGCTGATGGATCTTGAAGGGTATCTCCTAGCTCTTTGAGGAGATCCCTTTGAAAGCGGGTAAAATGGCACAAGTAGTTCAGCGATCTCATGGAGAAGGTCGCTGAGGAAAACATCTGCTTCCCATATCTGTCCATCGTCCTAGATTCCTTATTAGGGGGATGGACAGATGAAGAAGTTTCAGCCAACTCCTTTTCTGTGGCCGCTGCAACCACCATGGCATCAATGGGAATGCCGTTGGTCAGAAATTGCTTGTCTTGTGGGGCAGTAATAAATTTTGTGGGCCTGTGGGGAGTTGTTTCCATTGTGTCTGGAGCTGACCACACCTTTTGAGCCACCACAGACATCAGTGGATCGAAAGCCGGAGACACTCAGGAGGTGGAGGGTCAGGAACCAAATGCGTCCAGGAATACCAATTCATCCTCGGAAGGGTTAAGGGTAGTCCAGTTCCCCCTCTGCCTAAGAATCTCAAGGATGTCTGAGAAGGAGACGTCCACAGAAGGGGATCTCGGGGACCCTTCTGACTCCTTCAAGTTGGTATCTGAAGTGACAGACTCAGGGGAGTCAACATGCTTCCTCTTGCATTTCCTCTTTTGAGGGGGCTCCTCTGAATGAATGGGGGAGGCCTCGGAAGAGGAAGATACACCCAATGGGGGTGCCCTGGAGCACTTGTTCCCCACACTTGGGGTCTGGAGGAGGGGCAGAGGCAGGAGCAGGCACCATGGGGGGAGGAGCCGATGAGGCTGACTCAGATGCCAGCACACTCCTCATGACCTTGAAGGAGCCTCTTTCCAATATCGGAGAAGGTTCCGGCTCCGAAGAGACCAGAATCCTTCCCGGCACTGAGAGAGATGGCTCCGAAGCCAATGTAGGAGCCGAACTCACCTGCGCCGAAGCTCCGAGAGGGAGAATGGGGTCGGACAAGGGTCTGATGCCACTCGCTGCTGACGAGGGAGTCCTGGCACCCAGATACCTCCAAGGATGGCACCATGGAAGAGATCGGAGCCGACGATGGAACCAAAAGGGTAGGTATCGGTGCCAACGGTCCCATGATCCCAGCCTCAGCATGCTCCAGCTCCGAGCTCAAGGGATGAGTCGAAGGAGGAACTACTGCAGAGACAGGTAGAGCCAAACCCTGATGAGGGGGGCTGGATAACATTTTAGACAGGGCCTGCGATTTTAAAAGCCTGCTCACCACTCTCTCCAAATCATGGTCAGATAGTCTAGATGACTGAGAAGAGTGGGATCGGTGACTTCACTCCAGTTGCAACAAGGGCGACCCCGGAGCCAAGTGTATTGACTCTAAGGATGGTGATCTGGAGTGTTTTTGACTCCCTGATGGTTCCGACAGAAGAGTCGGGGCCGACTGGGAGATAGGTACTTTGGCTCCAGTCAGAGCCGAAGTTGGCTTGGAGATAGGTACTTCGGTTCCAGTCGGAACCAAAGTTGAAGCAGACGCCACAACCGATGACGGTTCCGAACTGGGAGCCGGCAGCTTTGATGGCTTGGAAGGTTTCACTGACTGAGCCTTGGCCGGTGATCCTTCAGGTTTAAGCAAATCCATAAGGATAAGCTTATTCCTACACTCCTACAGGACTCTTGGACTGAAGGCGTGACACACCGAACAAGAGTCCTGCAGGTGTAGGGCGGCCAAGCAATAGACACAAGAAGTGTGACCATCTGTCAGTGACATTTTCTGACAGCATGAGTCACACTTCTTGAATCCAGACACTTTTGTGTCTTTAGACATTCCTGTAAAGGAAAAATCAAAATACAAAGAAAGAGTACAAAGGGAAGTAGGTAACTAGAAAAAAACACACACAGTCCACACAAGTTACCACACCCTAGCAGCACACACACACACTCTATAATAGAAGAAAGGCTAAAAGGACCTACCAACTACCACAATTTCTAATGAAAAAATTTTTCTTCCTTAAAAAGGGAAACAAGGATAAGCCTCTAACTAAAAACGGCTTACCTTAAAAAGGAAAACAGGAGTGGGGGAGGGAGGGGAAAACTCTCTAAGAAGAAAACGAGTTTTCAAGGGGGAATTAAACACCAACAAATACCAACAAATACTACAACTATGTATGAACACTAAGTATTCTAACTAATAATATACAAAACGTTCTAAATATATATCAATAAAGTGAAGAAATACAACCTGAGCCAGTAAACGCAACCTCGTAGCAGAAGTGGCAAACGAGATCTGGGTATCTAGCGCCAGGCATCATGGGATATAGGGGGCCCTCGAGCAAGTAAGCAGCTCTTGAGCTTTTGAAGATGGCCGAGTCGGAGCCGAGGATCGGCTTCGAACCCAACCAGCAAGAATGAAGGCAAGATAGACAACTTAACATCATATGTTATTGGCATTTCTTTTAGCACTAATAAATGTAAAATTATGTATTTTGGTGCATCATCTCCAAGGGGCAACATTTTCTTTGATGATATACCATTGGAAGAGGTTGCAGATTACAAAGACCTAGGAATAACAATTACACATAGTCTGTCCTTTACAAAACGTGCAGATATAATTATCAATAAAGCTTTATGACATTTGTAGCCATGTTAAAGCATGTCTCTGATAGATGGATTTGTAGCCATGTTAAAGAATGTCTCTGACAGAAGCATTTGTAGCCATGTTAAAGAATGTCTCTGACAGAAGCATTTGTAGCCATGATAAAGCATGTCTCTGACCAAAGCACTTGTAGCCAGGTTAAAGAATGTCTCTGATAGATGCATTTGTAGCCAAGTTAAAGAATGTCTCTGATAGCAGCATTGTAGCCATGTTAAAGAATGTCTCTGATAGACGCATTTGTAGCCATGTTAAAGAATGTCTCAGACAGACACATTTGTAGCCATGTTAAAGAATGTCTCTGATAGACGCATTTGTAGCCATGTTAAAGAATGTCTCAGACAGACACATTTGTAGCCATGTTAAAGAATGTCTCTGATAGATGCATTTGTAGCCATGTTAAAGAATGTCTCTGATAGAAGCATTTGTAGCCATGTTAAAGAATGTCTCTGACAGAAGCATTTGTAGCCATGTTGAAGAATGTCTCTGACAGAGCATATATAGCCATGTTGAAAAACGTCTCTGATAAATGCATTTGTAGTATGGCCAGTTTGCACAGGACATTTATTGGACCTAAACTTGAGTATAATAAACTCACTCTGAAATTACACAGCTAGTCATTTAAAAATGTTGGAATCCATTCAAAGAAAGTTTTATGAAAAGGATTAATCTATTGTCTAAGCTAAGCTATGAAGATAGATAGCATGTGAAACTCCAGTCACTTCATTATAGAGGAAAACTGATACTAACATTTAAAGTCACAAAAATTGACAAACTAAGAATCTAAGGAATAATCAAAATAATAAAACATTAAAAAATAAAAATCTTTTCCACGAATTGCAACGAAAACATGTTAACAATTCTTATATTACTCAATACATACCAATTATATGAAATAATCTTCCAGTTTGGGTTATATATAATAATCTAGAAGCAATTAAAAACAATTTGTATGAATGGGAGGGTACTCAAGTTTATAGTCCTAAATTCAAGGAGTCAGACTTCTTCTAAGGCCTTCAGGCCAGAACTCCATGAAGCAAATGTATAAAACATATGAAACTTACATACAGTAGTTGCATCACTGTTCTTATCAACTTACTCAAGTGTGGAAGCTTGCTGATCATGGTAACGAGGGCTTTCATTACACCTGAAAAATAAATATCTGTTAATAAAAGTATTGTTTAATGCAAGAAAAATATTAAAAGCTTATATACTCTGTACAAAATGCTGCAGTTATGAAAGTTTTAGTACACAAATAGTATATAACCCTGTTAAAGTTTTTGATTATTTTATCCTTTCATCCCCTCCCATATAAGCATTGAATAAAATGTTTCCAGAATTTCGCTTGTATCTGTCTTTCAATTTAAAGTTTCATCTGCAGTGCATCTTCACTTCCTGGCCTATGACTGGATCCCAGTGTAGCTTCACATATGTGGCAGGGGATCATTGTAATCTGACTGAAGTTTCAAAACTTTGAAATTCAGCTGATCGAGACCATATGATCAAAGTTTTGAAGCATCAAACGTTTTGAATGAAGATCGCGGTATAGTGAGAATCGGGAAATTTACCACTTTCCTCACGGTAGTGCATCTTGGAGATGGCATATTTATTTGCAGGGGATGTGGAGGGGGTGTTTTTTTTCTTTTATGTTTGATGTTTCAAAACTTTGATCATATGCCCTTGATCACATGAATTTAGAAATTATGAAACTTTAATCATATGATAGGGATCTGTGGCAGGGGATAGCACCCAGCCTGCAATTAACTGGACTTGGTAATGGAAGTCCAGATTTAAAACAGAGTTATTCAGCATAGTCTAAAGAGTTATCCTAATCCTTTTTCAGTGTAATCTTAACTGATAAAGAAAAATAAAAAAAATTATCATGATCGTGTTTTAAAAAATGGTATGGGCACCTTTTTACATATGGTGGTTTATTTCTTCATTTTAGTTCATACTACAATAATATGTGTTGTGTGGCAATTGAAATAATGGCATATATTGTTCTTATAGACTTCTTATAGAAAGCACATGATTATTGTATCTTTTGTCCATATATACAAATATTACAGGAACTAATGTCTTAAAAATGTGTCACTAATTTGGGGTCATTGCCACTGATTATATTGATCTTTTACTCTAGTTCTTGATGTAAGAGGTTGACATCTTTTTTTTCTATCTACACATCTTTCTCTTGGGTGATCTACAGTATAATGTGTTCCACTTTCTTTTGATGACATTGTCCATTACTTGTCTCTTTTTCCCCTGGCGTTTCTGCAATTTATACACATTTAATATCTGTGCAGAAAAAATAACAAGAATGCAATCTATTCTTAAATGACAATCTCAAATAAATAAAATGTAACTTTCAGATTTAAAAGGTCTGAGCTATGAATTTTTTCTAACATAATTGCGAGACAGGCATATTCTGCTACTGTACTGCACTGAAGTATTACTGTTTATCATTTGTTATGCAATAAAAGATTGCTGTTTTCATGCACAGCAAATGTTAGCTCTTAAGTTCTTTTTATATAATGGTGTATGGTTTGTGTGCTCTCGCTTTCTCTTCATCTGTCTTACATCCCCATTTCTTTTTCTATTCTGCTCAATAAAAGAAAAAAGGCTCATTAGACTGATTGTCTCTCAACTATGTATTTAATGTATCCACATCTTATTAATCTACTTGTATTTTTTGCAATCCAGTTTTACATAATATTCAATTGTATTTTCCTTCTAATGTGTAGAATCTGCCAAAAATGGTTGTATACTATAATATAGACCATTGGGGCTTTTCTCCCCTGGCCTTCACTGAAAAGGGGTTTTCCTTCCAAACTCAGTTCGACTATCCCAGTAAACAAAAACAAAATAAAACAAAAAATAAAACTGATATTCAGAGATCAATAAACTTGCCAAATAAACAAAGTAATGACTTTTTGTTGTAGCACCTCATGTAGCTCCCCGACCTGTCTGTTGAACTTTCTGCAACTCTAAATAACAAAAGATAAATAAATAAAAATAAAAAAGGGCCTTTGCTTTCCTCTGTGATGAGGAAAAACAAATTGTCCTCAGAGAATCAGAGGTGCTCAAAACAAAATGTCTTCAATCCCATACAAGGAGTGCTGATGACATAGTGCTTCAACCCAGACTGAAAATGTGATATCAGTTTTCAGAAAATGAATGCTGGTATTGTACTAACATCAGTTAACATCTACCAGTTGTGCCACTGACACCTGACACCCATGATGGCCCCCCCCTGCTGCATTTTAATTTATCTAAATGGATTAATGGATACTTGACATAGGGTGCAGCACTGACAGTGGGCTCACATTTGTTTACAGGTGATCTTGTGTATCAATCAGCATGCCCAAGCAAAAGGAAGCAATAATCAGTGCTTTTTGTAAATCTAATTTGTAATCCATGTTGCTAACTCTTGGATAACTCAGTATATTGACTTGTTCATGCACAACCAACCAGTACAAAATCACCAGATGTTTTATAGGATTTTATAGATTTTTATAGATTGTTGTTATTTAATACAATAGAATGGTTCTATGAGTTTTCCTGACATTCAATTAAAACATTATGTTGGCACACCAGTCTGACTGAATTTCTTTGAATAATTGTTTTAATTGTACAAACCTTTTTTTTTAATTTAGACACAGTACTAACACACAGTTCACAATGCTCACACTGCAGCCACAAACACAGATTGACAAAGACAAGCTGATAACTGACGAAACAGACATGAGGACGCAGAGCATGATGCATGAGATAGGAGATATTTGCACACAGTGATGTAGCACAGCTTGCACTGAGAAACAGTGTAGCAGAGTAGACAGGGGGAGAGTAAATAGTAGGGCAAGGCAGCTGTCTGATGCTCCCTTACTTAAGCCTCATGAAAACAAGTGTAAGAATTACAGCAGGTAACATGTGAATTACAACTACTAATGAAACAAGTAAATAGTTGTAAAAGCCAGGTATACTGAAAGTAATTCCGTAGGAACAGGAGATGTTCCAGAAGGTAGAAGGAAGATATTTAAGAAGAAGCAAGCAGGATGATATTAAGGAAAATATAGGATAGAAGGTGGGCACATTTTTGTGTAACTTCTGACCTGTGTGCGGTGTGTGTGTGTGTGTGTGTGTGTATGTGTGTGTGCGCATGTGTGTGTGTGTGTGTGTGTGTGTGTTGTGTGTGTGTGTGTGTGTGTGTGTGTGTGTGTGTGTGTGTTTGTGTGTGTGTGTGTGTGTGTGTGTGTGTGTGTGTGTGTGCTGTGTGTGTGTGTGTGTGTGTGTGTGTGTGTGTGTGTGTGTGTGTGTGTGTGTGTGTAGTGTACACACATGTGTGTGTGTGTGTGTGTGTGTTGTGTGTGTGTGTGTGTTGTGTGTGTGTGTGTGTGTGTGTGTGTGTGTGTGTGTGTGTGTGTGTGTGTGTGTGTGTGTGTGTATGTGTGTGTGTGTGTGTGTGTGTGTGTGTGTGTGTGTGGGTGTGTGTGTGTGTGTGTGTGTGTGTGTGTGTGTATATGTAATTGTATATGTGTGTGTGTTCGTGTGGGTTTATGAAAAGTTTAATTATAAGTTTCTATCTGAAATCTGTTTTTTATAAACACGTCATATTGTTCATTGGTGACTTTAAATACATTAGTATCAATGAAGTGAAGTGTCTTCATGTTGAGGTTCTTTGTGACTAGTGTGTGTTATATAGCTCATGCAATCACACATTATACTACAGTAGACATTATGGAGTATGTACCATGAGCCACATATATGTACAAATAAGGAAACAGCACAGACAGTAGTATATTGTACATTAGACATACAGTACATGTGTATGAGTTTGTGCAGATAGTACCGTAAGTATTAGTTGTAACAATAATAAGTACCATGTATTGGTGTATTTATACATATGTGTATGTATATGGAAAACTATTATGGTGACATATGTGGTGAAATATTTACATTCAGTTGTATCAGCTATATATACTTTTGCTTACAGGAAACCTGCTGCAACATCAATTTATGTACAGCACATGATGATGGCAATGATTTGATTTTTATATGATAGCCTATCAATATACTATGCATAATGATGTGTGTCTTGGCAACCATTACTGATGCCACATTGTATGTACCCATATCCATTATACATATAAGGATTTGCCTTGAATAGCACCATGGTACAGTCAGTTAGCAACACCAACAGAACTGATCCCCCATTGTACGATACACAGGGCAGAATGTCTGATGATAATGAGGTGGGTGAGTGGAACAGAGGTCCACAACACATCTGTTGATATCCATGACGTAACACCACCCCATGATGCCCACCAAGCCTAGATGTGTCATGTTCTGGATTGTATACATCCACAACATTGTTGTATGCTCTGTGATGTCTGTAAGTCCTCACTGCATCACTCCTACACCATTGTCCTGTCCTATCATATTCATATATGTATCCAATATGGCATACATTGCCAGCTGTACAAACCCAACCCAAATCTCCCAAGGAGGCTGCAGACTGACTATCACTAGACCCATGTGTAATGTCTTCCCTAGGTGAGATACATGAGGGACCAGCATACAATGAAGTGGGGGGATGTGGTGAGGCAGTACTTATCAATGCCATGGGTAAGAAGAATTTCACAGCACAGCAATGTTGGAAGCATATTGCTGACATGATATAACAGGCCCCACAAAATTCCCACAGAACAATGGTGGTGTGCGCTGCATTTGAAGTGGGGCCGTCATCCACTGCAACCGACATGGATAATGAGTCATTCTTATCATTCCAGCAGGGAGACTAAGAAGGGACAGCTATCATAGGAGGAGAAAAGCACACAGGTTGTGAGACTGCTAAAATGCCACTTATCTCACGGCAAGACCAGCTTGATTAGTAGCCGTAACACATATGCTGTCTAGTAACCCTAAATAAATGGACTCTAGTGACCAAATAATGACCACTGCATATATTCCCTGTAGGTATATTGAGAGTTCAAACTTAGGGGACTATTGGCACAGGTGTTTGTGTATTGTTTGCCCTTCTGTTTCCACCTGCCATTGGCATGCTCACCATCAGGCATTACATGTTGCAAAGGCACTCACTATCATTTTATTTCTTGCTTTCTGTATTCACAAGACAGACTGCTGCTATGGTGACACTTATAGAGACTTTGCCAGAACAACAGGCTGAGAATGGCATCTGGATGGGGTCTGACAATGATGCTGATACATAGATTAAGTGACAGTCCCACAGCATATTGAAACTGTCTGTCTTCATCCTGAGTCATCCTACACCCAATGGCTGAGGTGATAGTGTGGCATCATTCACACCTGGTCTACACAGTATACAACACAAGACCAACCAATCCCCATTAAGGGAAGCTCCCCTTTCACTCAGAGTTCCATCACCACCACTCCCCCCGGGTCTGCATTGGTAGACCAACATACTGTGTCACATGTTTGTATAGCCATCACATAGTAATCTACTAGGGATCTTTGTGTTGTTCAATGTACCAGCCAGCTTCAGATATATAGACAAGTCCTGGAATTAATTGGTAGATGTACAGGGCTATGATAGAGACACAGTCCAAAGCTACCTACAATAGCATGAAGGTGATTGGTCTGGTTCTAGGCGTCCATGAAGATGTCATCCAATGGTGACAATGCCATCAGGAAGCAGTAAGTCCAGAGATGATGTTATGATAGGTCTCATGAGAGCTATAATGGTGCATGGCACCATGCCCATCACCATGCAGAGGGATAGCAAATGCCGTAATCAATATCATTTTCAGTATTGGACATATCCAGGAGCACATACATTCCTAAGATGAATGTATAGGGAGGCTATCATAGGGCACACAGTCCACACCTACTACAGTAGTGGTACTTCATTCTCCCACCCTTTGTTGGAAGAGGCCATGGTGAATAGTTTTCAGGGGTGGGGTGACTTGTTAGAAGGCCCCCTACAGATCACATTCCACTAGCACCCCAATAGCCATATCCTGGGACACTGTTTTTCTTCCTGCATCTGGCCACTGCAGCAGTCCCAGTGCACTAGCACATATGGGTCACCCCACCAAATGCACAGTGGAACTCATGTAGGACATTGATTCCCACATTCCCACAGCCATTGGTCAGTAATCCCCCTATAAACAGACAAGTGTCCTTGTGTCCCTAGATAGCTGTGCAAATGATGACAGCTAGGACACGCAACACCATCTCTCCTGTTTGATTTAACTGGGGCTGTCTGATGCACAGTACAGCTTGATCAATTACTGTCCAGCACAGCCTTTACATACCACTACATGCATCATTTTGTTCTGTGCAACACCACAATATTACTGTGTAAACATTAGGGCCAGTAAAGCTGAAATGGTTATTGCCTGTTTGCCTGAGCTACCACATTTATTTTTATTTACACTTTGTTGACTGGCTTGGTTCCACTAGGCCATGGCCTCTTTACAGGGCATACATGAGGTGGTATTCACACTAACTAAATTTGACTAGGACATCAGAGTAATTTCCCAACTCTTTTCTCTTTGGAGCTGCTAGATGGTGCTGAAGGGCCACTGCAGCAGCAAGGAAGAGGTCTAAGAGAAGCAGAAGCATGGTAAAGGAGAGAAAGGTTATGGAGAGTTTGGAGGTGGAAAATAAGAATTTGGAGAAAATGTTGTTTTATATGGAGAAACAGAATGTGAATAAAGATTATTTATTCATTGACATTTGATTACACTGAAAGCCCAATTGGATAGGTGCCCATTTTCACCAGAGGCCCGGGAAGAAAAGTTCCATAGTATTGCAAAAACATTTTAAGAACAATAATTTTACAGTCTTCAAAAATAATTCAAAATATCTACAGTTTAATTATACCAAATTAGACATAATGTGAAAACTTTGGTTAAAAATAGATGCAACTTATATGACAATGATTTAATATTTAGAGAAATTTTAGCCAGTTTATAGAGAAAGTAATGTAAGTTAGTACAATACAAATAGGAATTGCAATATGAAGGTTATGGCATATTTACAAAGAGAGTTAGGGAAAATAAATGTATTGAAGTAAGGACATGAGTAAAAAAGGGAGGTAATAGCTATTTCTCCATATTTAGGGATGTAGTTTATCATGGGATCGAGGAAGATTTTGGCTAGGAAGTGTTTCAGAATGGCTTTAAAGGACTGGAGGACTGGAGGGAGAGTATTGATCTGATGGATACAGGTAAGGAATTCCAGGCCTTAGCAACATGGTATGAGTAGCACCATTTCCAGCACATTTGATAGGCTTGTGGGCAGAGAGGAGTTTTTGGTCATTGGATCATAATGACCAATCTTGAACATAGGTGTATAAAATGATATTTAGTGTTGGACAAGCAGATGGATGCTGGATATTTTATAGGTGGTAAGAATCTGTGTATATGTTAGTTGAGTAATTCTAACCAATTTAGGCTTTTTACTGCTATATAATGGTGGGTTCTGAAAGGGTTATTGGTTGCAAATTTATTCACTTTATTATAGCATTGTTCAAGTTTTTGATTTTTGTGATGCCTCTAGGTTAGTAAGGATGTGAGCACCATAAAGTAGTGAGGGGAGGGGGTTAGTAGTGATAAGTTTTGTTTTAGTTACTTTGGTGAGAAAGGTTTTGGCTCTGTAAAGCATCCATAGTTTTTGGTGAGATTTGTTATGCAGTTTTGTATATGCAGGCCAAATTTAAGATTATCATCCACGCCATAATTTTTGGTGAAATTATTTATGCAATTTTGTATATGCAGGCCAAATTTAAGATTATCATCCACTATCATCCGTAATAATTTGATATGAGAAATTACTTCAGTGGTTGTATTATTAACAGACAGGATTTTAAATTTTGTTTTTTCTATGAGAGAAGGATTTGGGAAAGTAAGCAGTGTTTTTTTTTTGTTGGGGGAGGGTTGAGCATGAATTATGAGTTACAAAACCATGTTTCACTGGCTGTTAAAGCTTCCTGTGTAATATTATGAACATGTGCCGGGTTGTCAGAAGTGCATATAAGTCTGGAGTCATTTGAATATATTATTAGGGAAGCCTGTTGTGTGGATGTGTGGAGTGTGCTGGTGAGAATTTTGAAGAGGAAAGGACCAAGGATAGAGCCCTGTTGTACACCAGTGGTGACCTGGAGGTATAGAGAGAGCATGGAGTGCCATTTTACTAACTGATACCTATTGGACAGGTAGCTTTTGGACTATGGAAGGATGGACTGAGAGAGCTATGAGGACATTTGAAGTAAAAGTTTGCTGTGACAAAGGCTTTAGACAAGTTTAGAAACCAAGAGGAGACTAGTTTGCTATTATCTCTAGCTTTATTAACAGTATCTATAAAGGTTAGAAGTGCAGTGTTAGTACTACGGGAAGGACAGAAGTCGTGTTGTGTGAAGGATAGGAGTTCTTCCTGCAGGAGATAGTATAGCAATTGTTTTTGAATACAGTTTTCAAATATTTTGGAGAGGGGGGTAATAAGATTACTATAGGTCTAAAGTTAGTGATGCCAGTTGAATTTTCTCCTTTGTGTAGAGGGATAATGCGTGATTTTTCCAGACAAAGGGAACATAGGATTCCTAGACTGACCTATTTATAAGGACTAAGATAGGATAGGCAATGCTGTTGCCTGCTGCTTTAAGGTCCTCACTTGGATGGTCATTAGATGAAGTAGAGCATGGTTTGAGTTTGTTTAAGAGTAGTTTTATACAGGATGTGGGCACAAGTTTAAAACTGAAAGTAGATGTGATGATATGTGGCTGTTGGACAGAGTTGGGACTAGGTGATAGAGAATCCTTGTTAGGGATGATATATTATCTATGAAAAAAACTTGAATTCTATTGCAGTTTTGAGTGGTGAGTTATGGGAGAGGGTAAGCATTGAACTTTTGCCGAATTGTCAGAGTTCTTTAATGGCTAACCAGAACATTTTTAGGGTTGTGGTCAATATTGTCTTCATTTATTTGCTTTTAGTAGAGTTCTGGAGCATTCTAAAGTTTTCAAGAAATTGTGTTTTATATTTTTGCCATTCTTTCTATACTTTCTCTCTTTCCTCCATTAACATTTTGCGTTTTTTGGATAGTGAATTTGCATTATTTGTTTTAAGTCAAAAAACAAAGCAGAGACAGTCCCCCGGAGTCATGAAAGCTTGCATGGAGTGCAAGAAGAGTGTAGGAGCTCACCCCGGCAATATATCTGCCGTGCGATCCAGGAACAGCCGGCAGGGGCGTGCATGAGAGCTGTTAAAGCTACTCTTGCACGGACAGTGTCATGGTATGCAAATTACCTCATTTGCTGGTGAAAGCCATGCAAATGAGGTAAATTTGTGATGCAGGAAACACTAACCTGTCCGTGGAAGATTAGTGTTACCTGCAGAAATGTACTCCATTGGTAACGGAGTACATTTCTGCAAATAGCTAAACGGAGCTATGACAGCTCCAAATAAAGGATGCATACAGTTGAGGAAGCATGCCAATGGCCATATATAAGGCCATTGGCATTTTAAAATGTTGAAAAATATAAAAATGTTATTTTTTTCCCCCAATCTCCGATGTTTAAGCATAGCGCAGCAGAGCGCAAACATGTGGCGCTTATAAAAACAAGAAAATAATTTAAAAAAAGCCAAAAATAGTCATTTTCACTAAAAAGCTTATTCTGCCATGCAGGTGAAAAGCAGGCTGAAGACAACATGGCCACTGACTAGTGGTTGCTAAGGGGGGAAGCTCAGTGTGAGAGATGTAACCATGCATTACTAGGCAATCCTATGCAAATGAGGATAAGGATAGTGAATCCCAATTTTCGCCAGCATGTGAGGCATGTCCCAAGACTGTAAGAGTAGGAGTAGGTGAGTAAAAGAGTAGAATATAGGTGACATCATGAGGGGTGTGTCAGACAGGCTGTAAGCTAATTGGAGCACAGTGGCTTGTGTTTGCCCTGAGTTGCTCAGGACTGCAAAGAGGCGTGCCTACAGTTGTCCTATTTGAAAACCTCAAACTAAAGGTGCACACTGTTAAAAGATAGGAAACTCCTTGCAAACATGCACACAGCGTGTGCACTCATGTGCGCGCATGTGTGCGTGCGTTTGCGCTTGTTTGTGCGGTGCTGCCCCGGGCGGAAACAGAAAGGCAAAAGGAAGGAAAAGAAGTAGTAGAAAGTTAATCAAGAAGAACTAGCAGAGCTGCCAGGTGAAATATATCAGAATCATCCAATTACACAGGCAGCAGACTAGCCCAGCCCAGCACTTTAAACTCTGCAAACACCATTCCCCCCTGTTTTTTCTCAAGAACTCTGCAACACTGCAGTATACAAAGAGGGAAAGCTTAAAAAGCTTAAGTCAGACAAAATGTTAGGGGCTGCTCTTGCTATCATAAACCAACATGTGCAAGGTGCTGTGGGTGGTGATGTTGTGAATGCTGCTGAGCAACCCACAATGAGGAGACGGAGAAGAGTGTACAGACCCAGGGTAACCTACCAGGGGTTACATGAGCTGGAGATAGTGGAGCGCTATAGGGTGGACAGAGACCTCCTACAGCAAATTGTGGATCTGTGCTGGCCACGCCTCACACTTAGAACCAACAGAGGGGAACCCATCCCAGTAGATACCAAGGTATGTGTTGGCCTAAAAATACTAGCTACAGGTACCTTCCAAAGACCAACTGGTGATATGATGGGGATTTCACAGGCATCAGCATCCAGGGTACTCCACCAGTTCCTGGATGCCATGTCAGCACATGTCGGTGACCACATATATTTCCCCAATTCCTGTGAGGCATTGGCCAGCAATATGCGTCTTTTCCACTAAATAGCAGAATACCCTGAGGTAGTGGATGCAATAGACTGCACGCACATACACATCAAAGCACCACCCGGTGAGCGGGGTAGGGTCTACATCAACCACAAGGGCTTCACTTCCATCAACTGCCAGTTCATGTGAGATGCCCAGGGCATAATAATGAATGTGTGTGTTGGATGCCCTGGAAGTTATCACAATTCCCACATTTGGCATCTGACCCAGCTGTGCCACTTATTTGCCAATGGGGACATTCCCCATGGTCACCTAGTAGTGGATGCTGGATATGCACTGGAGCCATGGCTGATGACACCCATCAGAAATGCACACACACCTGAACAAGAACTCGATAATGAGGCACACTCACAAACAAGAAACATAATTGAGCATGTGTTTGGGATGCTCAAGTCACTGTTCCGGTGCCTGGACGCATCTGGTGGAGCCTTGCAGTACTCACCAACTACATGTACCCAAATTGCTATGGTATGTACCATGCTACGCAATATGATCCTATGGAAACAGCTGCAGCAGGAACAGCATGGGGCAGGGCCAAACAGCCCCCCACCATTGCCATGGCCTGCACAGGCACAGAGTGACTCAGAGGAGGAACAACCTAAGCCTGCCCCAGTAGGCAGAAGGAGGCATGCCCAGTATGCCCTGGCCTTGGCAAAGAGGCAACGCATAGCACATACACTGACTCAGTAGGAACCCTGGAAATGACACCTCTCTCTGACTTGCACATGCAGTAAAAGGGATGCCTAACTTGACACTACCTGTTTTCAAACATGTATAGGGAGTGTACTATGTGCATCCAACATAGGCAGCCCTGCAGCACCACCTGAGGCATGAGTGCCCTATTTTAAGCAATATAAAGCACTGCTAAGCGCATTTTACCAGTATTGAGCATATTTAAATACAATTGCACATAGCTGTGCACCGCGCTAACCAGCACAACGTCGGGCAACATTGAGCAACATTGAGCAAAGTTGGGCAACATTGGGCAAAGTCAGGTAAAGTCAAGCAAAGTCGGGTAAACATGCTCACACCTGCTTTACTGTTCCTTAACCAGTCAGGACTGCCCAGCAGGAAAATAAAAAGCAGTGACAGGGCTCAAACTCAGGATACTGTGCAATATAGTCACAGTACTGAACCACTAAGCCATGACAGCATGTCACTGGCACAGACACAACTTAAGTCACTTACACATACCAGTTGGGGGGGGTCACATACCTAACAGTCACAGCCAGCAGGACAATTGTAGACAAATGCAAACACAAACAAATGCTGTACCATGCCTTCTGAAGAGGCATATGGGTAACCTCCCCCCAGACCTATGCAGACAGATAACAGCAGGCCAGGCAGTGTGATGTGGGTTGGGTAGGCTATGAAGTCACAAACTAATATGCGTGTAATTGGAAGCTAAGGTCTGTAGTACAGTGGTATGCCTCAAGCCAGTACGATAGGCAACAGTACAGACTGAAATGAAGTACCTGACATAGCAGTGCAGGCCTAGCAAATGTGTATAAGTGTCAGGTGTACCCACAGTAACAATCAGGTGTGCCCCCCCCGGGTAGAAATGTACAAATAATAGTTGTCTCCCCTATGTGTAGAAATGTTGATAAGTCTATGCAAATTGACTCATGGAAGCCCTGCAGGCACAGCGTGCTTCCTGTGAATGTACAACACAAAGGTGAGCCCTGAAGTAAAAAACAACTTTATTTTTCACACACATATAGTATATATGCCCATAGTGGGCATGCTCACACACACAAACAAATTTAGCAAATTTCAGTCAGCAACATACTGTAAGGTCATACTGGGCATGCTCACACGCTTAGGCCATATCTGAGTACAGCAGTGAGACACACATATCTGGCAGTTGCAGTTCTTACTCCAGACACATGTCACTATTCACCAATCCTGCCTTGCGCACACAGTGATATGAAAACCGACTCATATAATATATTGGACCCCTGTCATAATCAAACTATGTAATACAAGTACTTAAGTTGTTCAAAGAAAGTTAAAATACAAAGAAGATTAATAAATCTCCGATCAGTATCATCAAGAAACAATGAGCACTCCTAACATTATCCAAGACAAGCTCTGCCAAAAATATTGCCAAAGATTCCATAGAGAACCATGAAGCTTTCTTTAGCTATGTCATAAATATCAATGTAAAATCATATATGTTCTGAGTTAGTGCAAAGAGTAAATGAATACATGTACATGACTGACATTGCCAACATTTTGTCAGACAGGTTCATACATATTTACCCCCCTCTCACTGACAAAAGGGCCCATTACCATACCTGGAGATTGTGAAAACCCAGAAATCACATATACAATGGTTAAACAGCTCTATCCAAACCTAAAAACACGGTGTCTATGGGATGACATGGTGTCCCTGGCTGTGTCATATGTGAATTCCAAAACAAACAGACCCTGCACCTGAACAGTCTGTTGAGACTCACCCTCTGTACAGGATATGAAACTGTTGAATGGATTACATCAATGTTTGGCACACTCCACAAGTGTTGGTGCACAACAGACCATGGGAATTATTGTCTTATAAGCCTAATAAGCCTGATCTGCAAGGCCATGGAGTCCATCATTATGGAACTCATAAACAGAGCTATTGGGAGCCTACAAACACCCAACCCTACCCATTTTGGTTTGGTCAGGGGCAGTTCACGGTCCCTAAACCTGCTAGACAGTTTTCAAGGCAGTTGCCCAGGACATACATCAATGAAATGAGCTCCACATGGCCTACATAGACCTTGAAAAGCCCTTTTCCAACATCCCACACACATGTTGTATCCACAAAATCAACAACCTGTGCATAAACACATATGTCATCTGAGGGATTGCCAACTGGGGCACAGATAGATTCCACAAGGTATGCCAAACAGGAGTGGTCCCAGGACTGAGTGCAGGTGAATACCACGTATTACTGGCATAGAATTGTACATGGAGGCTGCAAATGTTACTGGGTGTCCTACATCTCTGCGTCAGTTGTCAGTCCATCATCTAACAATCGTTTATGGTCAGTCTGTTGAGGTTATGTATAATACCAGAATGTGGGATGGATATGAGTTGTTGGTGAGCTATAGCTTGGCTGTGTGGACCTCCCCTCCCTCACCTATAGCCTTGTTAACTGGCTTGAAGTCTACTAGGTGTAGGAGCCATGATTTGGCCTCTAGAGAACCTAAGTGGGAATGGTGCAGTGTTTGCAGGTTGATAATGTCTCTGTTAATGAGTTCCATAATGCTGTGCTCCATAGCCTTCCAGGTAACATTTGTCTGGCTTATAGGATGAGAGTTTCCAGGATCTGTTGTAGCTCTACCCTTAATCAATTTATGTTAACATTTGCACTGGGTGTGACGAGGGTGGACAGGATTAGGAATAAGTATATTAGAGGGTCAGCCCAGGTTTGAAGGTTAGTAGACCAAGCCAGATAGGCAGGATTATGTTGGTTTGTACATGTGCTGAGGAGGGATGCAGAGTATATTGTGAAATAGATGCTAAGGATGAAGCCGCCAGGTAACAGGATAAGAGGAATGCCTAAGATGAGGTTTATGGATGTGGTGAAAGAGGACATGTAGGTGGATGATGTGGCAGTGCAAGATGCAGAGGGCAGGAAGAAGTGGAAACAGATGATCTACTGTAGCAACCCCTAATGGGAGCATCAGAAAGGAGAAGAAGAAGAAGAAGAAGTTGTAGCTCAACCCTTGTGGACTGTGAACACCATTACCGTGTCATTCCACAAGTAAGTAACCTGTATAGAGGCTGCATCTGAACAGAGTGTTTAGGTGAGTGGTGACTTCATATGTCAGCTTGTGTATGACACAGCCAGGGACACTGTCCAGTACCATTGCCACTGTGGTTTGGACTTTGGTAAAGAGATGTTTTAACTAGAGTATCTGTGAATCATCAGGTTTTACATTCTTCAGGTCTGGAAATGTGGCCCTTGTGTAATGACAGGGTGGTGAAATCCGCATTCAAACTGTCTGACAAGATATTGGTAATGTCAGTCAGATAAGTGTACTTTGTGACCATTTACATTAACTGTGACCCAATCTGAGATTTCCACTCTAGATTATAAACAAAACTAAAGAAAGCTTTAGTGTTGTCTTTGGAATACTTGCCAATTTGTATTTCGAAGTTTGCCTTGTATGATTAATGAGGGCTTGCATTTTCCCAATGATGCTGACCAGAGGGGTTATCCCTTCTTGGTATGTAACTCTTTTTTGGTACAACTTCACACCTTCTATTATATATTTAGTTTATGGCAGGGGTCCATGAGACTAATGCACTTTTACTGTATAAGTGAGAATTTCTTGTGTTTGTGATAGCATGGTCCATGCAACCCTGTAGGTGAACAGTGTGCATTACTAAAGGATTATGCAGCTGGGACAGTGTTAACCTTAGTAATGCAAACCAATGACAGATAACAACAACAGCATCACCCACAGCACAGTGTCAACCTGTGTCATGCACACACACATGCGTACTCAAGTTCCAAAATGTGTGTAGTACAATGCATACTGGCCACCAATAGAAACTATGGAGTGTTAACACTGGCCAATACAGGGCATGTCACCCTGCCTATGTGTCTAATATGCATGTACATGCAGACAGTGCACCTCCACCATGTTCACAAATGGACACCTGCAAACCTGTGTTGCACACACCCCACACTTACTGTCCACTGTATAATGCATGCTGACACAACTACACACATCAGCCAAGTGGCACATGGGCAAACAAATCACAATTGGAATAAACACTGGTGAAAACAATACAACATTGCTAATTGCAGCTTTAATGCATCATGCCTGCTCAGCTACACCTTCAAGGATATCATTACACTTTACTGCTGACAACATGTTTCACATCCAACCATTGCTATACTTTATTAAAGTCACTCTGTGCATCAGCACCGTGTTAGCCTGTTCCTGCATCAGTGTTACAGATGACAGGAGGTAGCACAGGTTTCATCATATGCAGAGGGTGTGTTGTTGGTTTGCCAGAGGCCTACACTGAGCCATACAATTGACATGTGTGTGTGAGTGTGTGTGTGAAGGCCATGAGTACTGTTATGGGCCAATGTTGATGTCATGTGTGCGGGTATGTGTTTGCCCTAGGTTTCTGGTTTATGTGTGTCTGCATGCACACAGTTCCACCATGTGGCTGCCATATACGGGGATTTGTGAGACAGCTACAGAATGTACCTGGCAGGCTTTACAGATCACCGTCTCTGGCCACAGATACGGAACCTGTGCCTGGCAGGGGTACTACAGACAGTATCAGGTACTAATCCAGATTGGGTACTATCCTCAGAGGTTGACAAATGTCCACTTGATCCAGGTCCCTGCTGGGACTGGCCAGAACCACGTGCATGTGGTCTGCTAGGATGGTCTATGGACAGCACCCCCAACATTGCTGGGGCTGGTACTGGCACTACGGGAGCAGCTGTAACTTGCTGGACATCCACGGCAACCTCCAGCTGGTGATGTTGCTTGCATACGCCCATGTTTACGTCTCAACCATCCCGCACTGTCCTGACACATGGGCATGACATTGTGGAGGACATCCAATGTCTCACCCCAATGTCTATCAATGACCTCAGTGTAGTTACGTATGGCATCTGCTAGGTCACAGATACTGTAATTTACAGAGGTGTAATGACCCCTCTGTGCCCTTAACCCCTGTCTGGTGTACCACTCCATTCGTGTCTGTGCCTCCATGACAGCCTGGAACATGAGTGTGATATAAAGAGCTGTGGCACATCTGCCAGGGGCATGATGACCAGCAGTGCTCTGACGAGAACCCCTGAGCATCTGCCTATGTGGTACAGTTCCCGACATCTGTCTATGGCTGCTGTGTCCTGATACATGTACCATAGATACCACACTGTCCTGGCCAGTGCCAACCATACACTGTTCCTCAGCTAAGGGCAATGGTGATGATGGATGTACAGGCAGTATGACTGTGCGCATGAATGGGGTGGAGACTTGTGTACTGTCAATTGGTAGCCCAGCAACAGACCCTGACAAACCTGACTGTGCCTCAACACACCTATCCTCATGATCACTGTCTGTGTCAGTGACATCAGGTTTCCTGCTGTACTGAACCAGCCCCACCTCGCCACCTGTGATAGGAAAACAGGAAACACACTTTAAGACCTAAACATGACTTCAGACCACATGCACACATGCACACACACAAAACTACACTCCTCCCGAAAGCAGACACACACAACACCAGCAATCACAGAACATACACAATAGCAGGTGATGGTGGAGTACAGTATCACAAGCAAAACAGTCATATCACACTTGTCAGCATGCAGGACATGTGTTGCTCAACAGTATGCAGTGCAAGTGTAGTCAATCCTTGTTTCTAACAGTATACATGGCTTTGATGCATGTTTTGTTATTAGGTGATGGCCCTCCCCCCGGAACACAATCATATCTCTCAACCTGGAAACATCAAAAATCTGGACAAGGCCCATGAAAAATAGGTACAAATCTGTATGCTGATTAACATCTAATTTGCATACATAATTATGTAACCCCACCCACTCCGATGGGATTTTGGGATACAAGCTTTCAAATGCAAACTGAAGAACAAACAAAATATGGCACCAGATTCCAATGTCCTATTACCTGGCTATTTCGCCCCATTTACCATAAGCACTATTGTGTGCATACTGCTTTACTTCTACAATCAATGATTATTTGGATTTTATTTTTACATTTTGCAGCACATCAATGCACAAACACTGACAGACATCTGATAAACAAAGCAATACTGTCTCACAATGAAAAGAGACTTGGCATTAAAAGTTCTCTGCCCTTGAAACTCACTTTCAGTGAAACAGCATTGAAACCCACACCACATACAAAGAAAATGCATCTGGCCAGTGGTGGATAAAGATTACCTTTGGGCTGTTTTCAAATCATTGGTCCGTTGCACACAAAACAAGAAACATACATGTGTTCTTTTCTTTGATACACCTTCCTGACTAAGTTATATTCCTTGTATAATACAGCACACTTGTTAGTGCATTTTAAATTTCTTGTTTGAATAAACATTTTTCCAGTAGGCTGTACTGTAGGCAATGAAAAAAATGCATGAACCAGTAATTACAAAACTGCCCAATTCAGAACATTTCTATAATAAAAGTCTACTTCCACACCCAAACTATAAACAGAATAACAGTAGTGTAAGCCATAGGCATCTTGCACAGCTTCTTGCACTTATTTTCAAATAAAGTTTTTTTGGTGGTGGGGGGCAAAGGGTCAAAAACCAGGGACACATTTTAAACATTGCTTGTATAATTTTGGAAAGTTGCTAGAATAAAATTTTGTGCTATCACCATACATGTTACTGACAAGTCTTGAAACCAGAACCCTATATACTACAGTCAGTGCAACATACCAGTGTGTTAAATCAGCAGCTTGAAAAATAGGAAGACTGAAACTTAATGGCTATCATTTAGTGAATTCAGTTCTCACTTCTCACTATAGCTCTCTCAACCTCTTAGCACAAAAAACCTGGATAAACAACAAAGCCAATAATGGGGGAATATAAATTGTGTTCTCACTTCTCACCATAGCTCTCAACTCTTAATACAAAAAAATCTGATATGCAGTCGAAGAGACCACAGAGGATACTATTCTAGCCCCCAAAAGCCTCACAGCATTGTCCAACTAAGCAACCCACTCAGAGCCACACAGTAGAATCAAATTCTTGAGTACAAAAAATAGCCTAATAACAGCCCAAAGTTTCATTCCACTGCACAAGACTTCAACCACTCCCCAACAACCACATCAGTAACCTTCTCAAGGTTGCTTAGTTTCCACAAGTAAAGCCACTTGCCATTTGCTCTAACATCTACTTAGCTGCACTATCAAGGCATCAAGTGAAAAAGCAAATACATAAATATTTCCGTATTGTACTGATATTCGTTTGAGACTATTGTGTGAACACATTATATGAACACACTATACTCTCAAATGAATATCAGTACAATACATAAATATTTATGTATATTTGTGCATTTGTACACACACACACACACACACACCTTTGTTTCTTACCTAATTCCCCAACCGAGTGCTTTAGCCATCCCACGTTTACCCGCTTGCGCTGCCTGCTGCTTGCCGCTTGGAAATATAAAACCGAACCGATAGTACTGCTGCGACTCCCTGTAATTCTCGTTGTTGCTGTATTCCTGGTTCCTGCTTGCAGCCAGCTTGTAAAAAAATAAAACAAGCATTACTGCCATTAGGGTTGCTTGCTGCTGTATTCCTGCTCGCAGCCAGCTGGAAATAATGATGTGAGCTCTTGAGCTCAATTCTGACTGGCTGGTAGCCCTGACGGCACTGACATCATCACGCACGTGATGACGTCAGCTCCGACAGCATGATTTAAAAAAAAAAAAATGAAGCAAAAAAATCGGAAATGAAGGGGTGCCAATCGGGAATTGTGGCACCCCTTCATTTGGACCCCAAAACTCGGTAAATACCAAGTAATTTGGTATGGTTGGGAGGTCTGAACACAATGCATACATGGACACAACATTGCTGTGCAGGTATTCATAACCCTGTGATGTACTGTGCACCATAACTCATAGGTGTACATACCATTGCTGGATGTGTAGCTGTGTGTCAGATAGGTATCCAATGCTGATTACAGCCTCTGTGTCTTTAGCAAATAATTGTGGACACGTGTTATTTGTGGACATGTTTTAAGCACAAGCATGATGAATATTCACACAACATCATCAGTGGTGCATGGATAATTGATGGAATACCATTCGGCCACATACCCAATGTATGGTACTTATGGTGAATGTAGATCATATTGTGGACATGCCAGTCTCATCCATGACATGGCATGCTAAAACACAACTGCATATTTAAACACTACACATACCCAATATGTGTCATATGACCTAGCCACTCAATAGCATCACAAGACATATATGTGTCAGTTGTACAAATGGTGATTGGTATGCATACTGTTTAGAGGTGCATATATGTGCACACACATCATTATGGTGTGTAGCAATGACAGCTATGTGTAGTACTGTGGTTACAATAACTGGATGGGGTATAGTACCATAGGCCATCATCATGAAGCATCAGGTGGTCACTCAAGGCTACAAATGTTTCACAAACCAGCACAAATCATGCTGTGCCAGAACTGTACTACCTTGGCTAAATTCACCATTTCACAACCAGTTGTTACGTGAGTTTGTAAGGAGGTGAATAAGGAGCATTCCCTGACATGAATGTGTAGTGTGTTGCAGAGTGTTTAAATGCCCCAGGATAGGCCTCTTCTCCTCAGGTATATTCTGTGTAATATGTGGATGCGATTTTGGATACTGGAATGTGTCATTACAGAGGGTTTGAAAATCCTTTATGTGTAGCATGTTAAAATGCTCTGTGTATGACATAGATGTGTATGTTACGTGGATGTTGAGTATCAATTGTGCCTATCCAATGGTCACTACAGTCTAGCTACATTTGTTTGAGATGGTCTGGGTATTGCATGTGTTTGAGGCTGTTAATCACATTTGTGAGATGTGCGTGCTCTTTCACTAAACATGCACAGCATGCATTATGGTTAGGTGTGTTACATGTGTACATGGCCTACACATTAACTATGACGTGCACTTTTTATTTCCAATAATAAATGTAGAACACACTCCCCAGCATCTGTCCACTGCCTACACATCATCCCAGAGGTACCTACATAGAGATGAGACAGTTTGTCAGTGGCCACAACTTTGACATTGCTACTGTGTGTTTGCAATCTTACAGTACAACAACAGTTTAAATTCACAGGGCTACAGATTATGTTCCAAATGATCAGTATTGCACAACAACAGGCTCCACATCTTTGAACGACACACTCCACATCTCACATATGCATGATCTACCAATACAGATAATAGTAGTCTACAGATATACCATGTTACCTGCATGCTCCATGTGTGCTTGCTGGGTGGCTCCGACCTCCATCATGGTGTATGTCTGCTGCTGTTGTTGTTGGACAGGTGCCACCAGGCACATGAGCAGCTTCTCCACTCTGGTGAGGGGGGATGGATGCTAACACCACCCCCTGTTGCAAGCTGTTCCGTAAGCACATCAGCGGCACGCTGACGGACATGTTGGAGAAGATCACTGCAGTGGTGGCGTACCTGTTCATATGTGCGGTTATGCAGGCCTACCTCATTGACCCTGTGGACAAGATCTTGCCACATTGCAGTACACTCCTGCTGGTCCTGGCTGGTTCATGAAAAGAGCACACGGCAGTGCTGAATCATGATGCTAGTGATGATATCATCTTCAGCCCTACTGTAGCTTGGGTTCCTGTGGTGAGCCATGATCCCTGGAAGACATAAATACAAAAATATGTCTGAGCACGTCATATGGCACATTTAACATTACACAGTACAGATATCACAGAACTGCTCTCTCTCTCTCTCTCTCTCTCTATATATATATATATATATATATATATATATATGTTGTACCTGAGCACAGATTACAATAATTACTCACACACATACATCTACATGTTGGAGTACATTTTCTGTAGTGTTGTATGATTGTACTGGATGTTATGTTTGTGAATACATAAATGATATGTATATCTGAGACAGCTTAGTGGCAAATCATGTATGATCTGATGTGAATGGTTGTGGGTTTTTTCCTAGTAAATACTTTTTATTTTGTTACTAGCCAAAACAAAGGTCAGGGGCTACAGATGGAATAAGGCACATTTCAGCATTTGCAAGTGGGTTTTCAGAAGGGTAAGCACAGCTTATGGAAGTTTAGCAACCTATAAGCTAACCGAGAGTGAAACACAGTAACTGCCACTTATCACTGCTCACCCCACAACTGCTTGAAAGTGCCTTGCTCACTCTCTCTCCAATGAACTATGCTCTGCACAGCAACAAAATAAAATCACTATATAAGACTATACAAGAGTACCTGGCATACTGTATGCAACACAATGCACCACCTAGCCACAGCAGATATACATCAAGCTGATGGGTAAAGAAATATATCATCCATCACAATCAGTGTAAGGTCCAGTAAATATATTAATATTATACCACACAACTTGTTAATGCCAAACCCTTGGCCAAAATATGTGCACAATTGGGAATATAGGTCACATACTGCTGTAGTACACTATGAATGTTGCTAGATACACAGTTATATGTATTACCACACATATGTCAAAGGACATGTTACAGACATACCCACACACACGTCGGACATAATTATAGGACACAAAGGTATGACAACCCAGATAAGCTTTCAGTGTGTACTATACAGTACTGTGTGTCAGTACTTACACAACCTTAATCTGCTGTACAGGCCCAGAGCTTCAGTTAGTACTACAGTACACACAGGATTTGCATTCAACATCGGTACCAATCAATAATCATACATGTAGTGCTTTAGCCTCCAATGACACACCCTAGTTAAAACCAAGGGACTTAATCACACTGTATGCAATAGTACTTGTTCTGCCTAGCAACAGAATATACAGCTTTTGCTAGGATCAAAGCAAGGACCCACAATACCATAACATAAACAGTTTCCCAGTAAGCTATCCCACAGATACATATCTTTGATGTATTTCACAAACATATTGACCATCACAGTCAGTCAACAGTACAGAGAATCTATTGCAACAAGTAGATGTAGGTGTGTATGAGTATATATATATATATATATATATATATATATATATATATATATATATATATATATATATATATATATATATATATATATATATATATATATATATATATATATATAAAAATATATACACATCCATTTGTCTACATATATGCATACATATATATATATATATATATATATATATATATATATATATATATATATATATATATAGGAACATATACATTTCACCTTTCATAGTGAGAATATCAATTATACAAAGGATGTAAGGTGTACAGTAATGTAATAACATTTCACAGTCTTGAGATAAATGCATTGAAGGTGTTCACAGCCCAGGTAGCTTTAGCGGGCCTTACTGGCTTCAACATTGCAAACTGAATGAACCACCCACAGTGTTTAATCACCGCATGTCATATACCAGCACTGTATGCTGTTTTGTTTGTCACACTAAAACCTACATACAAATATGTGCATACTAACCTTCACCAACATATATACCCCCCCTTCACAAACAGTTGCAAGATGTCCCCTGCTCTATACACATATACAGATGTGAATATATATGACACATATATATTTCTCTGTATATGTGTGGCACTGTTGTCAGTCCCTGGACCTCACAGCTGAACTGTTGGGCCTTGCTGCAACACAAACAGGTGTCACATATGAACACAGACTAACATTAGGGGGGTATATATGGCAACAGATGCTAGATAAGCATACTAGACTGCTACAGCAGTTGCCAATGCTAAGCTACACTTTAATATGACTATCATGCATGTGTTTTTCTGTCACACCCATGTTTATATAATGTCAGCTAATATCCCCCGACAGCCATTGGCCACTACTGTACAGAACACAGATAACATGGATCAGATCTTTGACATTTAATGCTGAGCTACACATTTCATAGGTATGTCCCCCTGCCCTGAACACACACAGGTATTGTCATAGCAGTAGTTTACAGAACATCTGTGCAGAAAGAAGAAGTACTGCTGCTACAATGTTTCACATTATGTAGACTATTCTTCAATAACATCAACTACATGTCAGTAAATACATATGTATCATCACATACCTTTCTTTTGTATAATTTGTATTTATTTTTTTTTTTCTCTCTCTCTCTCTTCTCTCTCTCTCTCCTCTCTCTCAGTAAATACATATGTATCCAGAGTTTTAATTGATTTGTTGCTATTTTTATTTTTTTTCCTTGAATTGCACATAAGCATGTGATGGCCTCTGCACCAATTAGTGCCCACCATTTGCTAATTGCATGCAGCCTGCTGTGTAGTAATTGCAGTAATTACTGTCATAGCAACCCAGTACTATAAATTGCTGACTCATGTAGGTATGACCCTTTCAGCTTTCCAAGATGGAGATCATCCTTGTTTGGTGTGGACATCATTGTTGAAGACAGAAGGTTGGTATAGTTCTTATATCAGAAGCCAGGGGTGTAGCCAGAGATTTACATTTTGTACTCAGACCTAATGTTGCTGCTTCCAGTATCCACTTGTCAGTGTAGAAATGTACTCACCCCTCAAAATGCTACCCCAAGATACATGGAAAGATGTACTTTCTTTTCAACTGTTACAATTAACTGCCATACAAAGCTAGTTATAGAGATGTATTCCTTTGGCACAAGAATTGTTTGTGAACTGCTATACTGTGAATATTCATTTACACAGTTCTAAACACTTTGTGCTTTTTTAGTGTTGACATTTTCACAAACTGCTCAGAAAAACTGGACACATTTCGGTACTGTGAGTATGCTTACCTACATCCTTGGTAGACCCTGCACACACAGGTATATTCTACATTTGGGTAGGGTTGCAGAAGTAAAGAGGGCGTAAGTAGTATTGTGTGGATTTTATCTTGCTGGACTTATACGGTTGCTGTGTACATGTTAGTTTATCAAGGCATGTAGTCTGTCTGCATAACTGCCAACTGTGGACCTATCCACATGATAGCCAGAGAATAGCCTGTTATTTTTTGTCTGTGCACCACACATGTCTTTTCAGCAATAGAGCAATGGCATTGTTACAGTTAGTTGCTACCAGTACATGGCTATATCCATTTGTATTTCAGTGTTTTATTCCTACATAAGGGTATGCTTCCAAAACTCCTTCCAAAGCTATTTGCACAGTGTGTAACAGCAGAAAGGTTAATATGCCTCTGTGTGTCTGCCTCTGCCAGACCTCTCAACCAATCGGGTACATATTTGAACAGAATCAGGGAAAAGTCAAGAAAAACTCAGGGACAATCAGGGACACCTTTAAAATATTAGTGCCATTAAGCTGAAACATTGAAAGAATCAGAGCATATGAATTCATACACCTTTTCTGAAGTAAAAGAAGTGTATAACTCTTAATTATTGTCATTATTCATTAAGTGTAATTTGCCACCTTTCTGCCCAAAGTCACTAGTTTTAGGAGGGATTCAGAGGGACAGAGCTAAACTTTGGGTCAAAATCAGGGACGTCCCTGAAAATTAGGAACAGTTGAGGTATGGCCTCTGCCCTAATCAGATATGCCAGTGTTTGTCCTGCTATGATACTGTGTGGGGTTGTAAGGTGATGGTGTACCATTATTTCCTGCTAGAATGGCTGCTTCTCTTATCACAGTCATGTAATGTAATCCCACAACAACTGTTGGTCAACATCCACAGAACAAGTTGTGTGGTATGGTATTCCTAATTTTCCTTTACATTCACTCATGCTGATGCATGATATAATTATTTAAGCACCAACTTGATGTATATCTACTGTGGCTTAGTGGTACTTCATGTTGTGTAATGTGTGCAAGGTCCGGGGTTCGATACTTACAGAGGTGTTTTATTTTGTTCCTGAGCAGAACAAGGGCCCTCACATACAGAGTGACTAAGGCACTTTTAAGCAATTGTAAGCGGGTTTGCTCGGGTTTGCACAATGCTGCACATTGCTTAGCCAAGCGCAAACAAGCGCAAACTGCGCAGACCCACTAACTACTGCTTAATAGTGCTTACTCTCGCTCACCCCCGCGCTAATTTCTTTGAAAGAAAAGAAAAATGGAGAGATAGGAAAGTGGTGAAAAAGGGGCACAAAGAGGGAAAGACAGTATGGAAAATAGCTCAGGATGTGCAGGACAGGTATAGGGAAGGTACATAGCTGCCCATTACTTTAACAGCAACAGCTGTGCATATGCAATAAATTTGGAGGTAGATATGAACCCTTCAACCCCTGAGAGAGGGGTGAGGACAACAAAGTATGTTGTAATGCCAATTAAACAACATTTCATGTGTCCAGTGGACATGTGTGCAAAATGGACAGCTATGTATAGGGCATAATTTTTTTGGGAGGAGCAGATTGCCCTTTTTTTTTAGGTGAGAGTGGAATGTGGGGTAGGGGAAGTAGGTATATTTGGGGAGGTAAACAGACAAGACAAACAAAATGCATACAGGGGGGTATATGACACGTGGTGGGTGAACACCTTTGATGGGGTGGGATGTTTGGAAATCGCAAGCCTATGAGCCCCCCAATGGAAAAACACTGTTTCCATCTGGAGGCTCATGGGCACAGATGGAAACAGTGGGACTGAGGTCCCCACCCATGGGCAGTCACCACTGCACCTTCACGTCCCAGAAGGTGGCTGTGCTGGGGGCTGTGTAGGAGGGGCAGGCTGACCTGGGAGTTGCGCCACTCGGGCCTCAAGCTGGCATAGAGGTTCTGTAACAGAACATTCATTCTCTCTATGCACCACAGCCCGGACCATATGAAGGGTGATAGGTGCCTCTCCGCCCACGCTTGCACGAGGGGCCGAGCCTCATCCTCTGCAGTGCTTACACCCGAAGGTGGCACAGGGCCAACAGAGGAGGAGGTCCCAGGCTGGGCACCAGATCTGCTGGTGCCAGGTTCCATGGCCAGCTGAGGTGGGACAGGTGGGTCCGCTGGGACTGGCCTTCCCATACGAACTATGTTTTGGAGAGTTTAATAAAGATATGGGTTAGTAACAGTCAACAGCATTGCCAATTAGTTATAACAGCATGCAGAAGTCTTCCCATTAACCCAACACACCAGATTTTCAGCAGTTGAAAAGCAAGCATGACACATGCATATATAGAACAACAGTGGACATTACAACACCATGCAGGTTTAATTGATGGCAACAGGCCACCGATATTGTGGTATTTTAACAGGGCACATGCATAGAAATAAATGCAAATATTTATAAACCAATTGGACATATGTCCCAACAAATGTTTTGAGATTAGACATACCGATTGAGGCGTGGAATTGCATTTTTTATGCACATACAGTAGGCTGGAAAAAGATAGCTTAATTAACAACTTATATATCCTTCTAGTTTTCACTACATTCCTATTAACTACAATTATATGTCCCTTACATGTATTATTACACTACCCAATGTCCTTAAACTGTGCAACTGGATTTTGCTAGATCATTATATACATGAGCTGTATCTTACATACAAACAGCAGATGTTACTGCAACATATTTTGAGAGTTGCTCACACACACTACTGCTAAGATGGTACACTGACAGCTCTACTTTCATATAATTATATAGATATGTTCAGGTGAAAGTATTATATAGTTATATGTTAACAGCTCCCTACATTTCTGGCAGCACACTGACATTTCTGGGGAACACAATACCAAGCTACTCACGTGTCAGATTAACCTGTACATGCTGGGCATGAACCAACAGTTGAGGGCTGAAAATATGCATAAAAGCTACTGGCACTCCCTTCATCCACGTTATATGGGCCTACCCAAGTGTGGGTTGACACTGCTTAATACAACACTACTATTTGTAGAATGCAACAGTACAACAACATATCAAAGAAAATGACACAGACGCACTCCAGGAATTATACATTTATTAAAGGAGTATTACACCTTTATTTATTGGGTTAAAACACTTTTTGAAGGCTGAATCATTTATTTTATATAACAGTACATGCAGAATAATTACTAATCTGTCTCATGACGCAGCCTTTGTAGCCTATCTTCATGGGCTTGTAGATTCATAGCCCGCTCACCTGCAGCTGTGAAGTAAATGCAGTGATAGTGAGACACACCTATCCATAGTATAGACAAGCATGGCAAATCTTAACTACTTAATACAATGGCTACTTACTCAGTACTGGGGCATTAGGCATCATACCGGATTCCTGGATCCACTGGTCCAGTTCATTCCCCCTACACCGCTTCAGGTCAGAATAATGGTGCCTGACCTGCTCACCAGTCCGAGGAACACCAGTGGCACTGGTGAGATCATGGGCAAGACTGTTCCAGGCCTCCTTTTTATATTGGGTACCCTGGTACTGGCCCTGCAGGAGTCTTTCCTCATCTTTGAGGATGAGGAGCCAAACCATAATTTTGGACTCCTGGATGCCCCAGTGTTGCGCTTTAAATCGAGTGCCTTCACCAACACCAGCCATGCTGACTGCAGAAGGAAGCTGCAACCAGTTATAGCAAGTATTCCTGCCTGTGGAGCTTAAATATGCCTCATTTCCCGCACTTATTTGTGATTGGCCAGTTTAGGAAAAGCTCAGCTGTAGGCACGTCTGCTTAGCTGATGTTGGCAATGTTTAAAATTCCTTTGATAGATATGTGTCTGTTGAAAGTGCATGTTTGCAAAATGCTGTCATGGCTTAGTGGTTAAGTGCTGTGACTATAGTGCACAGTATCCTGAGTTTGAGCCCTGTCACTGCTTTTTATTTTCCTGCTGGGCAGACCTGGTTAAGGAACAGTAAAGTAGGTGTGAGCATGTTTACCCGACTTTGCTCAACTTTGCCCGACTTTGCCCGACTTTGCCCAATGTTGCTCAACGTTGCCCAATGTTGTGCTGGTTAGCAAGGTGCGCAGATATGCACAATTGTATTTAAATATGCTCAATACTGGTAAAATGTGCTTAGCAGTGCTTTATATTGCTTAAAATAGGCTACTCATACCTCAGAATGCATAAACATTTCACCTTCATATATATATATATATATATATATATATATATATATATATATATATATATATATATATATATATATATATATATATATATAAAATTTGTGCACTACTACATTTAACATTTCAATGCTTTTTACAAAACTTATACATAAAAAATGTCAGGAAATATTTTTGTATACAGATTTCCCACAGAAAATGGAACGTGCAGTAGTGGGACTCGAACTTGGAATGCCTCCTCTTTGTGCAAAGGGTCTAACCAGTACGCTATTGCTATGTTGCTTAATTTGCATATATTTTACTTATTATCCTCTTCTAGTGTCTAAGCTGCTAACTGTAGCTAAGCAATGGGCAAACCCGCACAAACCCACGCAACTACTGGCAGCTATATTGGAAGAAGAAAAAAATATTTTTATTTTTTATTTTGTAAGTTGTTTAACATATGTACCTTGTACACATGTGAGCGGACTCGCTCATATAAATGGAAGTTGCATTATTTCGTCATTGTAGGGGCGTGGATTTATGGACTGCAGTCCAACATGCCCTCTAAACTCGTCCACGATCCATGTAAGCTTTTTAGTTGAGGCAGCGCGCCCTCATTTATATGCATGGCGCTCTGCCATCATACTCTTACACTGGCGCTTCCATGCAAGACTAATCTAGTCTTACATGGAAGATTTGTGAATCTGGGGGAGTGAGAAAGCAGTAAACCTAGTGTAAATTGAACAGAAGCAATATGTAAAAAGCAAAGAAAACACTGGAACAGAGGAAAAGCTTTGCAAAGTTCCAAAAATGTAATCAGTTGCAAGTTAAAGCTTTTGCCAAGTAGGCATCATCAGGCATGTAAAACTAAAATAAAATATGCTGATATATAGTTAAATCATGGTAGGTTGCATGATAACAGAACCAAGATGTTATCCTCCAAAAAAAGGAAGCCAATCTGGTGGTTCCCTGCCATAAACAAACTCTACAACAGAAGGAAGCAACTGTTGCAAAAGAGAGTAAAATCCCATGAGTGGTGGAGCTCCCTAGTCAGCCTCAGTAAGAAGCTGAGATCCCTTATAAGATCCTCCAAGGCTAGCTAGCTACAAAAACAAAATCACCACTGATTCTATGGACAACCACAAAGCATTCTATAGCATGTCAAGAATCTCAATGGCAGCACTCAGATCTGCTCTGAGGTACAGCACAATGGCATGAAAATTACAGAACCGACTGATATTGCCAACATCCTGGCAGATAGGTTCAGTGCTAACTTTACACCCTCTCACCCCCTAAAGGGCCCATATCTATACAGGAAGAATAAAGAGTCCCTGTAATCACAACTACTCAGGTAAAAGCTGCACTCTCTAAAGCCAAAAACACAGCATCCATGGGACCGAACAACATCCCAGGCTACGTTTTACACGAACTTCAGAACGAACTGGCTCCCCACCTAAGCACCTTGTTCAATCATAGCTTCACATCAGGCTTTGTGCCCACTGAATGGCACACAGCAACAGTCATCTCACTCCACAAAGGGGGAGCCACCACTGATCCCAGGAACTATCACCCTATTAGCCTGATGAGCCTGGTCTGGAAGGCCATGGAACGTATCATCATGGAAATCATAAACAAAGACATTGGAAACCTCCAAGCTCTGGACTCCACTCAGTTTGGGTTTGTGAAAGGCAGATCATGCCTCCTGAACCTGATCGACTTCTTTGAGGCAGTCACCAAAGCCGTAGATGAGGGTAAGGTGGTTCACACAGCCTATCTTGACCTCGCCAAGGCTTTCAACACCATCCCCCATTCAGGAATTAGAGTTAAACTCCCTAAACTAGGTATAAATCCTTATGTCATAAGATGGGTTGCCAAGTGGTGAACTGACAGAACCCACACTGTAAAAGTTGCAGACTCCAAATCTGACTTCAAACCAGTGACAAGTGGAGTATCACAGGGTTCAGTCCTGGGACATCTCCTGTTTGGTATCTACTTCTCTGAAGTACAGGCTAACATAGAAGGCCTTTGACTCATGAAGTTCACAGAAGACTGCAAACTAGAAGCCATAGTTGAGGCCCCAAATGATGTGGACATCCTACAGAAGGACCTCACTGAGACAGATGCCTGGTGTCAGAGCCATGGCCTCAAGTTCAATGCCAAAAAGTGTATTGTCATCCCCTTTGGTAAAAGCTCTGTACCCATGAACTACCACATAGGCAACAGTCTTCTTAATGCCAAATGTGTGATAAGAGACCCTGGGACCTAGGTGGAAATAGTCTCTCCTTTGATAATCACATCGCCGCAGTAGTCAGGAAATCCTTCTACGTGGCACACCTCATCACAAAAGGGTTCTCATCCAGGAAAAAAGAGGTCATTGTTCCCCTCTACTCAACACTCATTAGACCCATTATAGAGTACCTCACAAAGAAGATTACTGGCCTCAAACAGATGCCCTACACTGACCATCTAAAAAAAAACTCCAGCTTTACTCCGTAGCATATTGCCTACTTCAGGGTGATCTCTGCCTAACATATAAAGCCATGTCAAACCCAGAGCTGTTGGACATGCTACACCTAAAGAAATCCCATTCCCTCCTTGCTACATGCTCTAGTGACTTAAACCTTGTCACCACAATAAACAGGACATGCTGGAGCAACAGATTCCTGTCCCAGAGACTTCTCATACTCTGGAACAAGCTACCCATCTATGTCAAGCAAAGTTCCTCCTTAGCACTCTTCAAGAAAAATCTTGATGAGTGGATGTAGGAAATAGGAAATACACCCCAGGATCACTTCTGTGGCTCTGCTCAACAGAGGCACAGGAAAATAACTTTCTTGGGTGGCATAAGCCAGGGAACCTTGTTGGTTAGACTTACTTAGGCCCTTGGGCCAATAGCCTAGTACCAACCTATGAAACAATGATATAACAATCAAGTAACTATTAGTCAAACATGGCTATGTAATTCTGTCAAGAGAGGTTTTAAAGATACAAAGCCATTCAAACCAGGGGATATATGTGGTTTCAGACATAAAATCCACTGATACTCTTCCATCCCTGTATTATGCACAATACTACCCTCTAATACTGAATAATAAATAACACTAAGTACCAAAAATTTTAAATTTTGATTAAAACCCTAATCGAACTTATGTTTAAATAATGCATTTGTAGATATATGCCCATTAATGCCTGATAGATGATTGCCGATGTGTTCCTTGAGTTTTTGGTTCATCTTTCCTACATAATAGGCACTACACTGACCACATAAAGCTAAATACACTAGATTCTTAGAATCACAGTTACCATGCGCATTAAGTTTAAATTCATTCGCATTCACAGGATGAATAAATGATTTATCATCTCTAGTTTTATTTCTTATACTTCTTATATTTATGGTGGCAAAAGTTTGATTACCAGGGTTGGGGGTTTACCACTGTGGTGTGTAGTGTGTGGAAGATAATTATCTTGTTGTTGGCTGTGATAACTGGAGCCAGGATTAGAGTGAATGCCTCTTCCTAGGAGGCCTTTAATATATTGGGCTATTATTGATTCTTGTTTTTAGAGGGTATGTTTCCACTTAAGAGGGTATTTTTCCACTTAATACCATAATATTCCATCTGTGTTGTCCATTTTCTTTCTTCTTCAACTGATGGGTTTGGATCCGAGACTTGGTCCAACTCAGCTGCTTCTTCAAGATCATCAGATCCAAGAACTCTCACTCTTCTCCATTTACCCATAATGCCCCAACAACCTAACAGACCTCAGATCGTGTTTGTAGCCCCTAGATGTCAAAAGACAACCAATAACACAGAAATCAGAGGAAGGACAGAAAAGGGAAGCTGGAGCTGAAACAAGGAACAGAGGATCTATACAACTCTTAGATCTCTCCAGAAACCCAAAAGATGGGGGGGGGGGGTGTGAGCAGGAAGTTGAGGAAGAATGAAAATGGACAACACAGATGGAACATTTTAATCTGATATTGTCATTTTCATTAATTCCAGAATTGATGGGACAGAATTCCCAGGTGCTAAAACCTTGGGAGGCCTTTAAGTAAGGATATTCTGGAACTCTGCTAAGCCACATGGTGTTTTGTTCCTAGAAATCAAAACCAACTTGTAATGGGTAATGAAAGTGTGTGGATTAGCCCACAGCAGCTGCACAAATATCATCTAAAATTACTCTGATCCAAAAAGCTGAAGAGTATCAGCATATTGTCCATCTTAATTGCAGCTTTCCCAGATGGAGAGCATCTTGAAAAGGTTGCAATGCTAGGAGGACAGCTCTCATCTCCAGAACATTGATATGCATCTTTGCCTATTTGGGGGACCACTTGCCTTGGACTGTCCCAAATACTACCCCCCACCTGAGCTGGGAAGCATCTGTGGTCATCGTGTCCTTGGAAGGGGAAGACTAAAGAGATGGCATTCGTGGAACTAGTTTGAGTGAATCCACCACAGAAGATATCTTTTGAACACTTGAGTGATTTTTATTGGCATGTATAATGGATTTTGGAGAATGGGCCATTGAGTCGACAGAGTCCATTAAATGATCCTCATATGAAACCTGGCCAATGGAACAAGGGTGATAGCTGCTGCCATAGAACCCAAAACCTGAGGATCAGTCAAGCTGGAAGAGATGAATTCTGGATCACTTTCTTTACTGCAGACTGCAGGTTGTTTATTCGATTGAAAGTAAGAGAAGCTATCTGACTGACTGTGTCCAAATGAGCCACTCTGAACTCCAGACTCTTTGATGGGGTGTGGTGCGATTTGTTGTAACTGACTGTTATTCCCTTTTGAGAATACAAATGGAGCAAGTAGTCCATTGCTTGTATTAGTTGATGCCTACTTGGGGCAGTAAGGAGCCAGTCATTTAGATACAGAAACACTCGGTATCCCAGCAGTCTCAACTGAGCGGTTTCCAGTGCCATGCATTTGGTGAACACTCTGGGGGCTGTTGGGAGAATCATAGGGCAGTGCTTTCAGACTTCCAGCTCTGAAATATTTGATGCCAGATGGCTCAGGGGAACCCTCAGAGTTGAAAAACTTTTAGTTATGTACTTACCATAACTTTAGATGTATGGGATCCATCTCGCCTACATTCTCTACAGATGGGTTAGCGATCCTCGGCTCCCCGCTATACAATGGAACGCAGTCTCTTATTGGCTGAGTTACCTCGTATCCCAGGATGCACCACTACTGCTTCCCCAGATCTTGTTTGTCCGCACACATGCACACAGAAATAGACTATTGTTATAACATTCCCAGATCTTTCAAGAGAGGAAAGAAGTTCAATTTCGGATCGTCCGGTCTCTCCTGGTCTATGAGGCAGGGGGAAGGAGGGGTTATTAGGAATCGAGATGGATCCCATACATCTAAGTTATGGTAGTACATAACTAAAAGATGTAATGTGATCCTATCTCGCCTACATTCTCTACAGATGGGACAGTGTCCCTAGCACCTAATTCCTGGGTGGCTCACTGGAAAACACTCCTGAGAACCGTGGAACCAAAGGAAGCTCGACCCCTAGATGCCACATCCAATTTGTAGTGAGAAATAAAGGTGTGTGAAGAAGACCATGTCATTTATAGAGAGCTTGGAATGAAAGGCTGCCGAAGTGGCCATAGCCCTAGTAGAATGAGCTTTCACTGGAACTATAAGCTCCTTATTTGAAAAGAGATAAATATGACTGATACAGTCTCTGATACACTTGGCAATAGTGACTTTTGTGATGGCTTTGCCTAATTTACTATCCGAAAAGGACACAGACAGTTGATCTGATTTTCGTGCTTGGTGTGTCCTATCCAAATAGAAACGTAATTGTCTGTGTACGTCCAAGCTGTGAAAAGTATATTCAGCTCTGTTCGAATACTTAGGGAAAAAGACCGGTAGTTCCAGTGATTGTTGTAAACAAAAGTTAGAACAAACCTTTGGTATAAAGGATGGGTTTGGTCTAAGAGATACTCTATCCTTGTGAAATACCAGGTATGGTGGTTTGACACATAGGGCTTGAAGTTCTGAAACTCGCCTGGCTGATGTAATAGCCACTAGAAGAGCAGTCTTCCAAGAAAGAAATTTTAAATCACAGGTTGCTGCCGGCTCAAAGGGAGATGAGGTTAATGCACCTAACACCACGTTAAGGTCCCACGGTGGTGCAGGTTGAGATATAGGGGGTCATAGAAGCCAAGCTCCTTTAATAAAAGCTTTGCACAACCTGTTGCTCATTAAAGGTGGTTCTACGCTCTCATAAAAATTGGAAATAGCAGCCAATTGCACTTTGATGGTAGACACCGAGCAACCTTGGTTGAACAGGGAAGTTAAAAACTTCAGTACCTCTGACACCGAGGCTGTCATAGGGTCTAATCCTCGGAGTTGGGCCCAAATAGCAAACCTCTTCCATTTATTGCTATACATCTTTTTAGTAGAAGTCTTGTGGGCCGAAGACAAAATATGCATGACTTCAGGGGCGAAAGAATGGCTCCTAACTATGGTTGGAAGAGGAGTAGCCAAGCTGCTAACTTCAGTGAATGGAGGGACTGATGGAGCTGTCCTGACTGATGCGTCAAAAGGTCCGGAACTTGGTCCAGGAACCAGGGACCCTCCATATGCATATTTGTGAAGAAAGGGGAACCAGACTTGACGAGGCCAGTATGGGGCGATTAGTATCATTTTGCTTCCCAAGCGAATCGCCTTCTGAATAACCTTGGGGAGAAGGGGAACCAGTGGAAAGGCGTATAGCAGACTGGGGGGCCAAACGTGGACCAGAGCGTCCTTGGGGATTTCCCCCGGAACTGGGGTGAGAGTGAAGAAGTGCTGGCATTTCGCGTTGAGGGGACTTGCGAAGAGATCGCAACAAGGAACTCCCCATCTTGTGAAAATCTGCGCTACCACTCTGTCGTTCAAGGACCACTCGTGAGGGGAGAGAATAGTTCTGCTCAGTCTGTCGGCTATCACGTTGGATCTCTCTGCAAAGGGGGTAAGACCTGGTCCCTCCTTGCTTTTTTAAGTACCAGACTACCGACATGTTGTCGGACTGAATGGCAATCCCTTGGGGGGAGGTGGCAGTGCTTGCAACACTAAAAGCACGCCCTCATTTCCAGGATATTGATGTGGAGAAGACTCGGTGCTATGTGCCTTGGACTGACCTGTCCAGATAATGTCCCCCACCCTCTGGGAGGCGTCCGTCACGTGGCAGAGGGGGGGGACTAGATTCAGGTTGGAGGAAAGAAGCCACCAACGAAGATCCTGTTTGCACGTCTCTGTGATCAATATGTGGTGACTGAGGGGAAGGTCTTGATAAGACCACTGGATTGATAGGAGCCACTGGAGTATCCTCATATGCAACCTTGCCAAGGGGACCAGAAGAATGGTGGCTGCCATGGAACCCAACAGCTGCAGGACCATTCTCGCTGGAGCACGACGTCTGAGGAGTAATGCCTGAACCTGAAACTGGGGCGTTGCTATCCTTCCGAAGATAGACTCACATCTGCCACCAATAAACAGAATATGCTGAAAGGAATCTTGAGTAAGTCCCTGATCCGGCCTGGTCTGCGGGGACAGGTTGGATGACTGATATTTGCTGGCTGCATGATCCCTGACTGGGTGGCGGGTCCGGGATTTCTTGGACTGGTGGGGGTTGAGAAAAGGGAATGGTGTAACCTCCGCGATGATATTGAAGCACCCATTGGTCCTGAGTGATATTTTCCCAGGCCTTTGGGGCCCCCCGACTGGCTCCGGCTACAGTCGGGTACTCCTTCAGGGATGCTGGAAGGGAGGAGCCAGAAAGGACTCGTGTTATGGGGCCTCCGCCCTCTGGGCATCTCCTGAAAAATTTCCCTTCCTCTGCCTCTAGAAGGGGAATCGCTCTGCTGTGACGTTTGAGACTTACGGAACCACATTCTCCTCTTGAGCCTTGGGATAAGGTCTGAAGGAGTGGAAAACCCCTACGGCAGTTAGTCTTACCCTCCTGTTCACCTTGGGTCCAAACAAAGGAAGGCAAAGGAGTTGTCTCCACTCCTTGGCTGCATAAGAAATGAGCCTCATGGATGAGTTGGATAATGAGGACAGGGTAGCCAACTGGGAGTTAACCGTCTGGGCCAACTGCTCAGGTAAGTTACCAGAGAGGGTATCCAGCTCCTTGACCAGATTCCTCTGCAGTCTCGTGAAATCGTCAAGTAGTTCAGAGACCTTAATGTGCCGCTGAAGAAAGGGTATGCTTCCCGCACCGATCCATGCTCCTAGACTCCTTATTAGGAGGACGGCGAAGCCTCTGCCACATCTTGCTGGGTGGCAGATGCTACCACCATGGCATCTACAGCCACGCCTTTTGAGAGAAAGTCCTTATCCGGGGGAGCCGAAAGGAATTTATTGGGGGGAGCTGGCACCGGTTCAACAGAATCTGGGTGTTCCCGCCTTGAGAGATCAAATCCAGAAGCTTATCGAAGGCGGAGACACCCAGGAGGCGGAGGGCTGAGCCCCGAAGGCCTTGAGGAAAACCGACTCCTCAGCAGAAGGGGGTTTGGACTGCCAGTCGCCTCGTTGCTTAAGGATCTCCAAGATGTCCTCAAAGGACACATCATCCGAGGACGACTTGGGGACCCTTCCGCATCATTGAGGTCAGTATCCGAGGTGAGAGACTCATCAGGGGAGTCGACGTGCTTCCTCTTACACTGTTTCTTCCTCGGAGGTTCCTCCGAAAGCGTTTCAGAGGGACCTCCAGGAAGAAGGGAACCCCCAATGGGGGTAACCTCAGGCCCAGGGGCTCCGCTGTCGTGAGACAGGGGGATTGCAAAGGCGCCAGTCTCCATGCCAAGGGAAGGTGGTGGTGAGATGGTAGAAGTGGCCACAGAGGATTTGGCCAAGGCACTCCTCATGGCCTCGAAGGCGGGACCCACAGAGTCCTGGGATGGTTCAACCCCCGAGGCCACAACAGCAGTCAGTCGGAACCCCGCAGCTGGCACGACCGAGAGGGGCTCGAACCGGAAATCGGATCGGGTCCCCAGGGCCGACAGAGGAGGTCCCGTGCAAACCCGACCCAAAGGACGGGGTTGGAGTTAGGGTCGGAACTGACCCGACAACCTCCACTGGCTCCACCAACACTGACTCCAACGGCGCCGAAGCTGTTGGAGGAGGAATCGAGATAACAGGATGGGAAATAGGTTCCGGAGCCGACTGGGCTGGAGCCGAGATCAACTTTGCAAAGACCGGAGACTGAAAAAGCCTTTGAAGCACCCTGTCTAAATCCGAATCGGACATCCTCGATGACCGAGAAGAGACCGACTGGGTCCGAGTCGACTTCTCCGCCAGCTCTGAAAGACTGGGGGACCGGCTCCATATGGGTTCGAGAAGTATCGGCGCCGAGGGTGATTCCACTACCACTGCAATTTCCCTCGGAGCCGATGTGGACGGCGGGAAGAGTCTGAGCGGGCAACCCCCATCGGCCCCGAAGGCAGTGGAGCCGATGGAGATGACTTGCCTCTCGACGCCTGAGCTCTTGACTCCGAAGCCAGAGGAGTCGAGGCTGGAGACATCGAGGCAGACCGTTCTGCCCTCGGCTCCGAAGTCTGTGGAGCCGACGGAGAAGCCTGCTGTGACTTTTTAGCTGCTGGATCCGACGGGCTGGTCGGAGCCGAAGACTTTTTCTTCCTCGAAGGTGAAGAAGAAGATAGGGCTTCCTCAAAGGAAGGGGTAATAAGCCCTTTCAAAATTAACTTATTTTTCCTCTCTTGGAGGACGAGAGGAAAAGCGGCTACAGGATTCTTGGAGGTGCTTCGGGCCCAAATAGTAGACACACAATGAATGGTCGTCCGTAATGGACATTTTATAACTACATTTCAAACATTTTTTAAACCCTGATGGTCTATGTTCCTTCGACATGGCTATATCTAAACTACAAACACACTGAAAAACTACAAGACAGCCTAGACTCTAACTAAAATGCCTAGGATAGGGCAAGGCCCCTCTAACTTAAACAGGACCATTTAAGTACCACAAAAAACACAATTTTACCACAAAAAAATCAAGTACACAGTCACACAACAATAAGTAGCTGTTAAAACAGCTTTTGGGTAAGTTTTAGGAAAAAACTAGACAGAAAAAAATCTGACTAAGAGGTACTTAGCTCAGCCAAGTCCAAGACCACGTCTTTGCTTCAGAAGCGGCAAACGAGATCTGGGGAAGCAGTAGTGGTGCATCCTGGGATACGAGGTAACTCAGCCAATAAGAGACTGCGTTCTATTGTATAGCGGCCGAGTCGGAGCCGAGGATTGGCTCCGAACCCATCTGTAGAGAATGTAGGCGAGATAGGATCACATTACATCAAACATTCTTGGATATGAAAAAGACACCTCTAGGGATCTGGGATCCAACAGCTTCAATACTGAAGGATGAATTGGGAAGGAGATACCAAAGGGGAAGTGGACAGTCATTGGCTCTCAGACCCAAAATGGATCAGCCTGTGAGAACCCCCATCTATATCTGTGCTCTGAGGAACATCCTCAACATCCTGTCCACGTCTGCTTCTGAAAGGCTTCTGGAGGATCAAAGAGAAGAGGTAGTGGAAGGAGATCTAGAATGCCTTTGAGGCAGCTATTCTAGGAATGGAGAGAAGAGTCTGGAAGAAATAGTATTTGATGGAATCAGAGGGGTACATATCCATGAAGACCTTGAACTTTGAGCTATCAGATCCGAGAATAAAGGATCTGACCTTTTCTGAATCTTGACGAGGAGTCCATTGAGATAGCAGAAGCTGAAGTCGAGGAATTATAAGGATACCTCTTACAGGACTCCTTGTCCTTAGATTGAAATTCAAATTTTAATTTTTCTGACTCTTTTGAAGGGGTTTGAGCTCCAGACACCGAAGAGGAAGATCTAGAGGGCAAGAGACACTGCAGAATTAACTTGTTCTTGTGGCCAATCAAGGATCTAGAATTAACACCAGAGAAAATATTACAGTCGATATCAAGGTGGGTGGGGCACAAGTAATAGACACATTCCATGTGGGCATCAGAATATGGAATATTATGCTCTCAGGAAATACAAATTTTAAACCCAGAGAGTTTTTCCAACATCTTAACACTGTAAAGAGTAGTAAGGTCTTCTGGGCAGACATAAAAATACACTACAAGAAAAAATAACCCATCTATACCAACAGCCAATATTTTTTTTATCTAGAGAAAGAAGAAAAAGGGACAGGAATGATAAACTACTAATGATGATAGACAAAGTACTCAAAAGAGTGCAAAAGAATACCACCAATGGCAATTATAGAAGTATTGATAAAAGTAACTTAGCACTAAAAAGGGAAGGAAGGATGGCTAATAACAGTAAAATATGGGAAGGTAGAAGAAGAAAGGCAAAATGCCAAATTTAAGTAACTCATAACACCCATAAGGAGAAAAAAAACTCCAAAGATTAGACCAAATTCGCCCAAGAGCTAGGAATCCATGTCTGATACCTAATGGCAGTAAATGAGATCTGAGGTACGTTAGGTTGGTGGGGCATTATGGGTAAAGGAAGGAGCTTGAGAGCTCTAGGATCTGATGATCTGGAAGTCATCTTGGATCCAAACCCATCAGTTGAAGAGCAAATTAAAATGACAGCATCAGATAAAGATGTTAAAAGATCATGCAGGATTTGTGTAAAACTGTTGATAACATTGTGAAAGTTAGAGATGAGATTTGGAAGCTGTTTTGAAATGTGGAAAAAAATATTGTAAAACTCTTACCGAGTGTTATCTTTGTGGTCCATTATACAGAACATAAAGATATGCTGGCCAACCTAAATCATGTTTTTTGTGCGGACTTTTCTCATTCACTTAAAGATTGGGACAAGATACAATCCAACCAGTGTAGGGAAAAAAGATGTAAAGCAAGAAGGTGTGTGCCTGAATGCAGATTGTGTAAGTAAAGGGACACTTTTAGATGGACTGTCAAGAGCAAACAGCAAATAATGAAAAGAATGGGAAAGGGAAGGAACCATACACGAGGAAGGGCAACAAGAGACTGAGGAAGAAGGAGAAACAGGTGAAGAAGAAAATAATATGGGGGAAAAGAAGGAGGGAGTTTGCATGCAGGAAGGGAGATCAGGAGAAGGGTTTGATTCTATGAATTTTTTTGAAATTTTAGGTAGTGAAAAATCTGATTCTGAGGATTAAAGATTATTTATACATAAACCCACGAAAAATATTCAATAGGGGGAAGAGGAAAAAAAACAAAAGTTTAAAAATATTTCCCCTAAACTTTAAAGGAAGAAACAGCAACAGTTTTGAAGTACTTTCAGTAAATATGAACAAGTAATTATTAACACTGTAAGAAGGACAGGGTTACTGGAATGATATGCTAAATGTTATGTTAACATGTTAGATGGTGTATGATTTCTGAGAAGTGAAGAAAGACTGTAAACAGAAAAATTATGGGATGGAAGTATAATATTGAACTTTGGAACTGAATGTTGTTCTGGGATGGCTGTGTTGTATAAAGAAACAGAAAAAAGATGTAATATTAGTAAGGATGAGAAGGATAACTGCTCTGGATGTGAGGGTACATAATATACTTATAGAAATATAGCATTATGTACGTATACAACTTGCAAGGAAAGAGCAAGTCTGTTTCATCTGATATTATTACAATGTTGTGGTTAACATAAACATTATAATTGCAGGGGAATTAAATTGTAATTTAAGAGGAAGGCAAAAGGAAAAGGCAAGATGTCTAAATACAGGAAATGAAAAAATGAGATAATTTAGCTGTGTGGAACAAACGTCCATAGATGTGAACACTTGGATCTGAAATTAATTATTTTGTATTATTGCAAGACTTGGGGGTTGCAGATGATACAGATATGATGGGTTTCTCAGATCATTTTGCAATATAGATGGAGATGATGGAAGAAAGGAAATACATAACTAAACTAGAAAAAAGGAATATAAAGAGTAAATGAAAAATGATGGGATAAATTGGAAAGTGGGAAGAATTGCAGTTATGGAAGGATTATATGACTATGAAGGACTTCCATAAAAACTGGTTTGAGTGGTAGAGTGAATTTCAAAAGAAGTGGAAAAAGTGTTTCTGTCAGTAGCAGAATGATGTAAGAAAGGAAAAGAAAGTGAAATATGGGAATATTTTTAAGAAATGCATTAAATAATAAAAAAAAATACAAAATAGTATTATGATATAGACAAAGAAATGTATAAAAATCAAGAAAAAATAAGAAATAAATATTTAGACAGAGATTTTATTCAAAATGGAGAAGGGAGGAGGTACCTGCGTATTTGGGTAAAATATTTAAAGAGTATATTAGTATAATGAGAGAAATTAAAATTTTAAAAGAAAAAGTAAAAAGAACACAATATCAAATTATAATTATTGCATTAAAGGATGTGGAAAATATGTATGAGACTATAAAGATGGAAAATAAGAAGGAATGGAAAGTAAAGAAATTTCCAGATCATGTTAAGTAAGAATTTGAAAAAGAAATTACAATTAAATTAATTGGATGAAGTACTTAAGAACATAAATGTTGATTTAGTATCAGGCCCAGAAGTCATAACGTATGGCATATATGAGAAATTAATGATTGGCAAAAAGATTATTTTGTAAATGTATGGAATGAATGGATGATATGAAGAGATATGTAGCAGGATATTTAAATTTATATGGAAAAAGTTGACAAGAATGAAATAAAAATGGATATCCATCACACTAAATAACACATATTATGTTTTTTATTGAAATAATATAGATGAGAATGGTAGGAAGTATGAAGGATAGTATGGAAGAGAGAATGTATGATATAAAAGGGAAGCAATTTAAAAATTGTTATTGGTTATGAGAGTAATTGTGGATGATGTTATAAGTAAAAGGCAGGATGTGAAACGTACCGTAAGCAATATCAGTCAGGCATTTGATACCATGGGACACGATGATTTGTGGAATGTTACGGAGAAGATTGGAACATGTAACAGAATTAGGAGAGTGTGCATGTTAGCATATCAGAATAATGAGGTGAGCCTGTTAGTGAATGGGTAGTTGAGTAAAGAAATATGCATGAAGTGTTATATATGTTAAGAATGACCTATGAGTTTAATATTGTTTGTATCAGTAATGAATGAGATAGTAAGTGAAGAAGCTTACGGTAAAAAAATTGCCATCTTATATAAAGGATGTATTTGAATTGTTGGATAAAATTGGCAATATAAAATGGGAAAAAGATATGTATTTTCTTGTGATAGATGTGGTTAGTCTTTATACCATTATTAGGCATTCTGATGGTACACAGGCTATTAAATATTTTTTAGGTGAAAATCCATTAACATAATATATAATTGATTTAATTATGGTTTGTTTAAAGAATAATATATTTGAATTTAATGGAAATCTGTATAGGCAGATTCAAGGAACAGCTATGGAGGCACCTTTTGCCCCTAGTTATGCTAATATATTTATGGGCCATTTTGAGAATGCATATATATATATATATTCTAATCAGTTTTTCATTAAATATGTTTATAAATATTTTCGTTACATTGATGATTTGATTTTTATTTGTAAGGGAGGACAAGAATATATTAATGAATTTATAGATGTAATACAACATAATAATGTAGGTGTACAATTTGATGGTTTACAATGGGGGACAGAGGTACATTATTTGGATGTAGTTTTAAAGGGACAAGTTGGTAGTTGTATTAATACTAGCATACATAGAAAATTTAAAGATGCAAATTTTATTTTACATGGTGATAGTTACCATTCCCCTTACACTATAAAATCTATACCTTATACTGAATTTGTTAGAATTAAAAGGTTATGTAATGATTCAGTTACTAGACAAATGGAATTATATGAAAGTTATAATAAATTTTATTTGAGAGGTTATTCTGAGGTAGATTTGAGACATAGTTTAAATAAAGCATTAAATAACAGTAGAACTGGATACTATAAGGGTAAAAATAAAAACAAGGATAGGGAATGTATGTATTTTACTTCCACTTATTCTGTTTTGTCTGATAAAGTTGTGCAACAAGTTAAGTATAGTTGGAGAATAGTTAAAAGGGAAGTTGATTTTTTGGAAGGTAAAAAATTATGTTTTTCCTTTAGAAGAGGAAGAACCATAAAGGATTTTATAGTTCACAGTAAATTTAAGATGCCAAATATAACTCTTACAAAATTAATTGACGAACAGGGCCCATTTGCCTGTGGAAAATGTAGTATATGTAAATATATTAGCAGAGAATTTACTAATATTAATGGTATTAATTTTCAGACTAAAGGTATTTTTAATTGTAGGACGGAAAAGGTTATATATGGACTAAAGTGTCCATGCAATAAATTTTATGTAGGAGAAACTAAAATACAGTTTTCTTGTAGAGCAAAGGAACATGTTAGGGATATTAAAAATAATAAGCAGACTAGTCCCATAGCAATACGTTTTAATGAGTTTCATAATGGGAATCCTGAGGGGCTACAAGTGACAGTGTTAGATAATATTAAAAGTAATATATTTATGAGTGAACAACAAATAAAATATATATTAAGAAAAAAGGAGGCTTTTATTATTTTAAAATTTAATACAATGAGCCGTATAGGACTGAATCAAGAATGTGTATGGAAAAGTTTTGTTCAGTAAAGTATTTTAGGCTTTTATTGTGAAATGTTGTATTTAATTTATTTAATTGATTAATTAGATAAATGTGTGGTAATATATAAGTAAGTCATTTTGATTAATTATGGTTTACTCTATTAAAGGCAAGTGTTGCCGAGGCGCTAGAGAGAATATTTTGGTGTGCGCTAGTTTTTTTCTTTTTTAATAAATTCTACTATAATACTTTGGAATTGGCCTTCCATTCGTGGTACTATTGTGGACTTATTTCATTCAGCTGTTGTTTATCTAAGTTTATAATGTCTCCTAGGCAAAATTGCACATGCTCTAAGAGTGAACCATCAAAGATATACTCAACTTTACCAAGCAATGCCATATACCAATCTGTATCCACTCTTACTAACATACTTCCTCTACATAGTAACCTCATAATGTCCCTGATTATAATCCAGCTCATTCAACTGCTTACATCTTCCTACTACCTTACTCTTAATAAGAAACTACATCCTGTACATAGTTTAAACTGATGTTTCCACATATGTATTTACATGATTGATGTGTTTGATATTTGTACTGATGAATACGTGTACTGCAATCATATTTGTATCTATGTATTTGATTTGATGCTCTTGTTCATTTATTGTGGGGCTTTTCTCCCCAGGCCTCCACTGAAAATGGGCTCATTTCGGCCCAGTGGACCATGCCAGTAAACAAATGCAAATATATATATATATAAATATAAATATAAATATATATATATATATATATATATATATATATATATATATATATATATATATATCTATATCTATAAATATATATATATATATATTTATATATATATATATATATATATATATATTCTGATAAAAGGAAATGGCAATACCAGTTATTTTGAGATATGCAGCTGATATAGGTGTAGTTGCTAAGGGCAAAATATGGATGAGGGAAGTGTTGGTTTATCTGAAAGGATGTTGAAATAAAATGAGAAAAAAAAAATCATTTTATTAAAATGAGAAAGACCAGTTATTTTACATTAAGAGGGTTCGTGGTCTGCACTCTTGTGGGAGGAGAGGCTGGACTCTGTCCTTCTGAGCTGGGAATTTCTGGTTAAAGGCTTATAGTGCCTGCATATTTGAACTGCTTCTTACTGAAATTGGTACACCTTGTTTGCTGTAGCATAGACTAGATCCAGGCCTGCTGAATCTAGCTTTGTTTGTATAACTTGAGCACTAATCCAGGCATTCTTTAAAGTATTCAATTGTATTTGTTACTGCTTGGTAGTAACTTGATTAAAGTGTAGCTATCATTCTAAGTCTTTTGGATTAAGCACTTGGGCTTCAGACCAGTTGTTTTACATTAGGAAGGTTTGTGGCCTGCACTGTGGTGGCAGGACAGGTAGCTTATAGCCTTCTAAGTTGGGAACTGCTGATTGAGGGCTCAGTGTCTGTTATTCTAAAAGTGTATTAGTTCTGGTTTAAGCACTTGGGCTTCAGGCCAGTTATTTTACATTAAGAAGGTTCGTGGTCTGCACTCTTGTGGGAGGAGAGGCTGGACTCTGCCCTTCTGAGCTGGGAATTTCTGGTTAAAGGCTTATAGTGCCTGCATATTTGAACTGTTTCTTACTGAAATTGGTACACCTTGTTTGCTGTAGCATAGGCTAGATCCAGGCCTGCTGAATCTAGCTTTGTTTGTATGCTTGTTGTTTGTTTGCTTGTTATTTCCCCGAAATGCTAATTCCACCTAAAACGTGGCTTTTCAGCGATTCTGTGGATCCCTAGTGATATCTGCATTGCTTACTGTACTTATTTCCTTGTTTCACTTGAAAGAAAGTTACTGTTTGTCGTTTTTGCATTTAAGTTACCTGTAACACATTGCATTTAAGTTACCTGGCACTTGCTCACTAAAGCAATTATATAAGTCAGCACTAAAAAATTAAAAGCACTACACCCTCACAAACTCCCCTTGAGTACCTTGTTCCCCATTGGCCCTTTTTTTCAATTATAAAGGAATTCTCAATACTATTCTAGCATGTCCAAAGGTCAGTTGTCAATCTCTCTGGTCCAGCTGGTGAATCTGGGAATCTTGAGGCAATGTTACAACTGCCTCATGTACACAGACAACCCTCTCCTCCTCCCAGCAAATTCCAACACATGTGAGAGATGCAACCATATTGCCAAACTGGAGGCTAAGCTCTCTCAACTTAGTACTGACGTAACCAGTCAGGAGGAGAAGGAAACCACACTCACTACAATTCCAGTCTCACATAGACCTACCACGACAGCAAACCAAAAACATAAACACACAAAAACATACTCGGAGGCTCTAAATAAAAATCTGCCTAAGCAGCAGAGAACTCCAAAGCAGACACCCAAGCAACTGCTGCCCCAAAACAAAACACGTGCAACACATAGCTCACAAAGCCAGTGTGCCGAACAGTCACAGCCCTTAAGACTAAACAACACACCTGATACACTTGTAATAGGTGACTCTATCGTCAGGCACATTGACGTCCCGCTCACCAGGCTGAACAAGGAGAAGGTCATGGTGAGCTGCCTGTTGGGCGCTAGGATCTGCCACATAACACAAGCACTCAGGTCACTCCAAGGCAAGTACAAATATGACTCGGTCATTGTCCATGCTGGTGTGAATGACCTGAGACATACCTCCCTGGACTACATGAAAAGAGACACAAAGAAGCTCTCTGAGCATGTAGCCCAGGCCTGTATGACCCTGACCTTGAGTAGCATCTTACCCTCACCAAGAATGATGCCACAATATGAAGACAAGATGATCAATTTCAACAATTGGCTTAAGTATTGGTGTCATTCAAAGGGGATCCAATGTCTGTCAGCCTGGGATAACATGCTCGACAAGCCACGATGCTTCGCTAGGGATGGATTACACCTGTCACCCCTGGGCTTTCTGATATTGGCAAAGGCTCTTGCTTCCCCCATAGTGACTTTTTTAAGCAAGGCTCAAAAGACAAACCCACCTCCATAGGTATCACAAGGGATAAGAAACTAAGAGTAATGCTACTCAACGCCAGAAGTCTAAACCTCAAGATGCATGCACTCAAAACTCTCCTTAGCATGGAGAACATCGATATCTGTGCAGTAACAGAAACCTGGTTTAAGGCTCCCGAGAGCACTCCAGCACTACCAGGTTATACCTCATACCATGCTTTTCGGCCCCAAAACTTGGACCGAACCACAAAAGGAGGGGGAGTATCAATATTCATCAAAGATACCCACACCTCCAGGTTGGTGGCACAGCACGAAGCATCAGAGACTATCCATGTGCAACTAACAGTGGGTAAAACTGCCTTCCAATTTATAGCCTGCTACAGACCACCCTCCAAAACCCAGGAACCCCACTCGGCCTTCCTGAGAACACTGGAAAATATGAAGGTCTCTCCAAACACCATTATATTGGGTGACTTCAACTACCCAAACATAGACTGGGAGCATTACTCTAGCTCCAACACCCTAGCCCAAAGGTTCCTAGAATTTATAAACTCAAATGCTATGGAACAACTTGTTACCACTCCCTCAAGAGGGGAAAACATACTGGACCTGATCATCACCAACATGGGGAATCTATGCTCCAGACTAGAAGTGTATCCCTCACTGGTAAGATCAGACCATAAACTAATCTCACTGGATATTCACATCCCAACCCCACCCCCTGCCCAGAAAACCACAGTGAAAAACTTCTCTAAAGCAAATTTCACACTCCTCAAAACCGAGGTGGAATCCTTCAAAGCCCCCGAGCCTGTGGAAAATACGGCCCAGACCGCAGAATCCTTTATAAACGCATTCTATGAACACATTCAGGAATGCATGGATCATGCAATCCCAAATAAAACCAAGATCCAATCCTCCAAAGGCAGATGTCCTGTCTAGTGGACCCCAGCCATAAACAAACTATACAATAGAAGGAGGAAGCTACTACATGATAGAGCAAAATCCCAAAAAGGGAAGGCATCTCTGATCAGTATTAGCAAAAAACTACGGGCACTCATAAAATTGTCTAAGGCCAGCTTCGAGAGAAAAATTGCACAGGACACTAAGGATAATCACAAGGCTTTATTTAGTTATGTTAGGAACCTGGGTGGGAATTCCCAGATATGCTCAGAATTAGTCCAAAATGACAAAAAATACATTGAACCCACAGACATTGCCAACATCCTAGCTGACAGGTTCAGCACAAACCCCCCCCCTCCCCACCAAAAGGGCAAATATATATCCCAGCAGAGTGCTGCCCCCCTGACATCTCAGATGCTCAGGTAAGAGCCGCCCTCTCCAAAGCAAAAAACATAGCATCAATGGGACCAGACGGTGTCCTAGGCTGCATCCTACATGAACTCCAAGAAGAGTTAAACCCAAACATAAAACTACTGTTCAATCTCAGCCTTACTACAGGATATGTACCCAAAGAGTGGTGTACAGCAACAGTGGTCCCTCTCCACAAAGGTGGTGCCTCAATGGATCCTGGAAACTATCGCCCCATAAGCCTGACTAGCTTCGTCTGCAAAGCTATGGAAAGGATCATCATAGACCTCATAAATAAAGATATTGGGGACCTACAGACATTGGATCCTACCCAGTTCAGCTTTGTTAAGGGCAGATCCTGCCTCTTAAACCTGGTCGATTTCTTTGAAACAGTCACCAAGGCCATTGACGAGGGGAAGGTGGTCCACACAGCCTACCTGGACCTCGCAAAAGCCTTCGATACAATACCCCACTCGGGCATTATAGATAAGCTCACCAGCTTAAATATAAACCCCTATGTCACTAGATGGGTTGCAAACTGGCTCAAGGACAGAACCTACATGGTTAGAATTGCTGCAGCCATGTCAGACTCCAAACCAGTTACAAGTGGCATCCCACAAGGCTCAGTCCTGGGACCTCTCTTGTTTGGTATATATTTCTCTGAGGTACAGGCCAACACGGAAGGACTGTGGCTGACCAAGTTTGCAGATGACTGCAAACTGGGCACCATAATCGACTCTCCAGCCGACACAAGCATCCTTCAAAAGGGCCTCATAGAAACAGACAACTGGTGCCAGAGCCATGGCCTCAAGCTAAACGCCAAAAAGTGAATAGTCATCCCCTTTGGCAAAAACAAAGTGCCCACAAATTACCACATAGGTGGTAATCCATTAAGTACAGAAGAAGTAATTAGGGACCTGGGGACCCAAGTTGATAGCAATCTCTCATTTGACAACCATGTGGCCAAAGTGGTTAGAAAAATATTTTATTTAGCCCACCTAATCATGAAGGGATTCACATCTAGATCAGGGGAGGTCATCGTGCCTCTTTACTCATCCCTCATCAGGCCCATAATTGAGTACAATGCCCCTTTTGGGATGTACATTACCAGACACCTGCAGCAACTGGAAAGACCCCAAAAGTACCTCACCAAGAGGATCAAAGGGCTCAAACAGATGCCATATGCTGCCCGGTTAAAGAAACTCCAGCTCTACTCAGTGGCATACCGCCTGCTCAGAGGCGATCTGTGCCTGACATATAAAGCCATGTCCAACCCGGAATTAATGGACATGCTGTACCTCAGAAAATCCAAATCCCATCGAGCTACGCGCTCGAGAGACTTGAACCTCAGCACTGAAATAAATAGGACATGCTGGAGGGACAGATTCATAACCCAGATGCACCCTTCACTCTGGAATAAAATCCCAGTCCAGGTTAGGCAGAGTCCCTCATTGACTCTCTTCAAGAGGAATCTTGATGAGTGGATGGGAGATCGTAGGTTTATCACTTCTGTGTCACTGTTAGACAGAGGCACAGTATACTAACCTCGAAAAAGGGCATAGCAAAATTAATTTAAAATGGGTGGCGAAAGCCAAACACACTCTGGCTAGGCTTATAAATGCCCTAGGGCAGATAGCCTAGTATGAACCTATGAACCTAATAAAGATAAAGGTAGGGATTTGGATGATGTGCTGAAAATTTGGTGTGTGTGTTTTTCAGTGAATGAATTCTCTATGCTAGGAATGAAATTTCAGGAAAATTATGTAGTTATGATGCAATGGTAAGGACTGATAAAAGAAATGAAAGAAATACATCTTCTGTGGAGGATGTATAGCTTAACATTCAGGAAAAAAGGTTTATTTGGTGAATTTGGTATTAATAGGAAAAGAGTGTAAATGTCAAATGTTTATATGATCCCAGCAAAATATGAAAAGATAGTTGTGCAACTGATGTTTTCTTTCCTATAGGGTTCAAGGTTAGACCCAGTGAAAAGAGGTGTGCTGTATATGAGTGAAGATGTAGGGAGATTGGAGTTACTAAATCCCTCTGTGTATTCTGCTTCAAGAGTACTGAGGTGTGTAAAGGAAAATAATTTAATAGTGTAATGTCTAAATATAAGTACATAAACTCTGGAAAATAATCAGAAAAAGACAAAAAGAATATGTGAATGAAGAAGTGTAAAAATTATCATGAAACATATTAACACTGCTAATAAAAAGAGATGATACTGAGAAAAATAAAATGATGTGGTATAATATTATGATGAAACAATATTATTATGTAAACCTAAGTAAAATTAACCAGAAGAAGTGATTAATGCCATTAAAGCAAGGAACAAGTGGTGTACCAAGACAATACATTATTAGGGATTCTTACAGAGGCTGGTAATAAATTAGGTACAACAAAGAGAGAATATGCCATAGAAAAAGAAAGCTGAAATAGTTTGTTTACTTTGAGGGGAGGAAGAGACAACAGAACATGTTTTGGAAATGTAAATGAGTGGTGAAACTCTGGAAAAAGCTGAGTTAACTTTTTTCAGAATATTGACATAAATGATATAGATATGAAAATGTTTATGTGCTAATAGTCTAAGAATAAGAAGAAAGAATATGGAAAAAGGGTAGATAAGAATTTATTTTATGTAATATAGGTTATTTGGAATAAAACAGTGAATGAAATTTTGTTTACTGGGAAATGAATTTTGGCAGATATATTGTGACAAATCAGATTATGGTTGTGGAAAAGAAGTGAGAGTCAGTTATGGAAGAATAACAGTGCGGATATTACAAGAAAAATTAAAAATACTAATAAATAAAAATGTGTATATATGTGCCTGTAAATATGTAAAGTTTACAACTATGTGAATAATGTTTTCATATTGTGTTAAATAAAGGACCCCTGATCTTTTCGGTAACTGCCATGGGATCTTTGGTATCCATCTTAATTACCACCAACTCAGGCAGATGGGATCTTGGTTTAATGCCTCATCTGAAGGACACATAGTGTGCACTACTCTGAGAGCTGGCTGCTTTCTATCATCATTGCTGTTATTACTACTGTAGTGTGTTGTGCTGTAGTCTGAAACAAGGACTGCTATTTCAGGTGTATGGGTTGCTACGTCTGAGAGCTGAGCTGCCTGCTTTCTCATAATCATGTTATACACCATGCAGCATGCTACAAAGTGGTTCCAGGCTATGGCAGGGGCATAATGCAGTATCATGATGTGTCTAGGAAGCAGAAAAGGATTTGAACAGGCTGCACAGTCACTCTGTTGTTTTCTTTATTTGTGCTTGAGCATTATTAAAATGGAGCCACTGATTATATTAATATTTGGGCATAATTCTTGCAGTAAGAAGTTGACAGATATGGTTCTAAGTACACATCTCTAAGCTTGCTTGTATATAGCACAATGTACTTCATTTTGTTATTTTACAAACGTCCATTAATAATTGCTTTTGCATTGATTCCTCTCAAACCTGTGCGTAGTAAATCTCTATGCCAAATGACTTACTTTAATAACAGCACCACACAGTTCCTTGCAGTACAAGAAACATAGAGAAGGCAAAACAACAATTAGGAAATGATATGTCAACCTTCAGAATTAAATTGTCTGAGGTGTGAAAGTGTTGTAAAATACTTATAAGGCTGAAGAGAGCTAGTGCTGCATGATACGCTTGTTTATTTTTGGTACTGTACTAGCTTTCACAGACAAGTATTATCACAACAGACAGTCAGATATACATAATACTATAATATCTGGCAATGAAGAATGTTTTCTTTTTTTCAGCTCCTTTAGTTTTATATTACAGTGGAACTCACTGATAACTAAAACAAAATAGTGGAAGTCATGATAATACTGGCAGACATGCACTTTTGATGCTGAGGATAGTTACTTTCATCATATTCATGACACTAAAAAGTAGTTCCCTGCTGTTCATTGGATGCGTTTCATGTCAATCTGCATGCCAAAGCAGAAGATAATCATTCTTGCCGCAGTATCCTATTTGTGGGTGGCACTAGTAATCCTGGTTTCTGTCTTTTGAGTAACTTTACAATTCATTAAAACCTATAAATCTTACACTGTCTTTTTGATAATGTGCTTATACAATTTTTGTCAGTCTCTATTTTTTAAATGCATTTCTTAGTAGTGCCACACATTCCTATTGGAAGCAGAAAGAGTTATGTGCTATTTGCTGTTCATGTTGTGCTAATTTTATGTTAATTATATGATCATATTTGTAGCTGAATGGAGCTACTTTTCAAGGGTTTTTGTATCTTTTTTCAGTATCTGCACGTATAGCATTATCAGGCCTTTCTAAAAAAAAAAGATTAATATAAAAATACACCTGTTTGCTCTTGACAGTCTTTTTCTATCATTGCTGGCATGCAGAGATTTTGACTGAGTTCTCTTTCAATTATTGCCATGAGTTAAACTTTGTTTTTGCAAGAGATTGTAGCAGACATGATTTTTAGACTCAAGTTTAACAAGCATGCAAAGATGCGGTGATAATGTGATGTGGAGTCAGTCTTAAATGCAATTGCATGTAGATGTACATATCCATATGTTCTCTCATACACACACACACACACACACACACACACACACACACACACACACACACACGCACGCATGCACACACACACACACACACACACACACACACACACACACACACACACACACACACACACACACACCACCATATTTGAAATTCAGTCACTGCTACAGCAAAGTTTTCCTGCATGTGCAGCTTAATGAAATATTCTTAAAAAACTTACTCGATAGAAGGGGAAGGTGGCTCCTGAACCCAACATTGGGAGAAAGTATTATCAATGTAAATTGCATTCATATTAGCGCAATCAGTATGTTCGATAAATCTTGGTCTTTCTGAATATCTGAAAAATACATAAATCTTTCAGCAAAGGTACTTTTAAGACATAAAAGTTGTTACATTTCTATATGGATTAAGTTCAAAACTACTTTTGCTATGACAGTGCACAATAAAAGCTGAAGCAGGATGTATTTAAATATTCAGACCTCGGCCCTGCAGAAAGAAGTTCCCAGTACTCATTTTTTTCCATCATACAAACCAGTCTTTTTTCAGCTGTTCTCCTTGACTGACTCCTATCAGGTAGATGCAGCAGTGGTTCATTCCAGTGACTTGTTCTTAGTTGGAAAAAGGTAGCAGAAAAGTCAGGATTTACAACAGAGGTCTTGGTCACATTCCTAGCACATCATAACTCTGCTTTAATGTCGTTTTAACTAAACAGACAAAACAGAATAGGAATATATATCTTGGTCACCTTTTGAGAATAATGCTGCCATAACTTGAAATATGGTGCCCTGTTTATTTGTTTTAGCTCATGCTATGCCATGCCAGTATGAATTGCATGGCAGTTTAAATGTGGGTGCATTTTTAAGGGATTCATTTCAGTTGGACTTGTTCTTTGACATTGTTGTGTACAGATTTTTGTGACTTAGACGTGCCACAGAATGTGAAAAGACCACCAATGTGAAACCTGACAGCTCTATTCTTGAATGTCAATTCCAATGCAAATTCACCTTTAGTTGTAAAAGTGATTATCGCTCGTCTAGTCAGGATAAAATAAAGTCTTCATGGGTTCTGTTCAAACAGCTTTATTATATAAAAACACATTAGAATTGAGGCTTAATAACTTTAATTTAGATAAACTTATAAACAAACTAGCTATCATACGTGCTCACTCTCTGGCTGCACTCTCAAAATGGCACTGAAGCTAGCACATGCCTGCTATTTATATGCACGTGCTGTCCCTGAAATGCTTCTTAAAGGTACAATACATAGACACACACACACACACACACACACACACACACACACACACACACACACACACACACACACACACACACACACACACACACACACACTATTCTACATTCTCCCTCTGAGAAAGAATCCGGCAATGTTAACGACATTATTTGACATGCAATCAATATAAATAATTATTTGACATGCAATTATACAGAACTAAATACATATAGGTAATTCTGTCCAAGATTCTGTGTATTTTACACTAGGTTTGGAAATACAACCAAATCATGTGACATAGAAGTTAGAATTAGGTCTAGCAACTGGGACTGTCTCTGACTGCGGTGGTGGTGCTGCGGTACCGTTGTCGCCTCATAGCAAGACGTTGCCCATTCGATTCTCAGCTAAAGTATCTTCTGTGTGGAGGCATACGTGAATGGGGCGTGCCTTCATTGAAGGTTGTGCATCAGGGCTGGTAACCCAGTACGTAAAAATCTACTACCAATCATTAGCGGACCGGAGTTCCGCTGTGGCGACCCCTAACCGGGAAAAGCCAAAAGATAAAAACAAACAAACTGGGACTGTCTCTGCTGAATGTTCGACTTTGGGGACATCAGGAACATCATCAGAAATGGAAGTGGAAAATAAGACACGTTCTGCAACAGAAACATTGTCTGGATTGCTTTGAGATCTAGAGTTTGTATTACAGGAATAATGCTGCAATACTGATTCTGGTACAGGAAGAAGATGTCTGCGATTTCTCCTGTACTCTACACCTTCAGATTCCATGAAGTAGGATCTCAGCTCTGTACATATACCTGTTACTTGACCTATCTGGTCAAAACCTTTTGCCGTTTGTATTCTCACTGTATCTCCTTCTTTCAATGGACAAAGAAACTACTTGAGTTATCATAACTGGACTTCTGGAAAGAATGCTTTCTGAATAGTTGGGCTCTAATTGTCCGTTTTTTCTTAACTTTAGGCCTCAACAAACTGGAACTAATAGGCAATGTTGTTCTGGTTTGCCTAGATATTTGTCTCTGAGCAGGCAAGCCAAATATATCATCACGGGGTATGTTACTGAGATTTAGTAAATTCAAAAAGACATTGGTATTATCACACTTTGACCTCTCAAGTAATTGTTTTGCACTCTATACTGCACGTTCAGCTAGTCCATTTGACTGTGGATATTCTGGACTGCTAGTAACATGTACAAAGTCCCATTCTTAAGCAAATTTCTGAAACAACTGACTGGTAAATTGGGTACCATTATCAGAGATAACTTTCTGTGGACTACCATAGACTGAAAAATTACATTCCAGCTTGGGGATTACAGCAGTGGATGTTAGGTTAGGTAGTAAATCGATCTCAAACCAGTTCAAATAAGAGTATATCAACACTAAGTAATGCTGATTGCTCCACTCGAATACATCAGTGGCTACTGTTGACTAAGATAGTTCAGGAACTTGACTTAGCTGAAGTGGTTCTTTTTGCAAATGTGGTTTAGTTCTATTGCATAATGAACAAGAAGAAAGTACTTTATCAATGTCTTTTGCTAGTGAAGGCCAAAATAATAGTCATCTTGCCCTTCTTTTGGTAGGTTCAGAAGCTGGGTGGCCGCAAAGCAAAATCTGGATATATTCATATTGTAAGGAAGCAGGAACAACAATTTTAGGACCTTTGAAAATAATGCTATCTTCCATCAACATCTCATCTCTGTAAGGAAAATAAGTTTGCACTTCAGGTGGCACACTAGATTGCTTTGACAGCCATTCTACATTAATGTAGTGGTCGATCTTTTGCAAAACTGTATCAGTCTTTGTATGATCTCTCAGCTCGTCAAGTCTTGTGGTAGAAAAATTATGCACTTCCATAACATCAAAGTCAAAACTCTCTGCATTAAGCTGTTCCATTGTATTTTTGGGTGATCTGGATAAGGTATCAGCCAGATAAAGAAGTTTGCCTTTTGTATAGACCATTTTGTAATTGTACTTTTGCAATTTAAGTATCATTCTTTGTAATCTCACTGGAGCTGAATGCATAGGCTTTTTTTAGAATAGTAACTAGACGTTGGTGATCAGTTTCAATCTGAATAACTCGACCATAGATATAATCATGAAACTTTGAACATGCAAATACTATTGCCAAAAGTTCTTTCTCAGTTTGAGCATATTGAATTTCAGTTTGGGTAAGAGCTCTAGATGCATAGGCTACTGGTCTGCCTTCTTGAAGAATAACTGCGCTAAGACCAAATTTTGAAGCATCACAGGAAAGAATGACTGGTTTATTGACATCATAGTAGCTTAATGTAGGTGGGGTAGCAATTTTCTGCTTAATGTCTTCAAAAGCTCTCTGGTACTGTCCCAGCCAAGACCATGTAACATTTTTGCATATTAGCTCTCTCAAAGGTGCTGTCACCTCCTGAAATATGGTATAAACTTCCCTAAATAGTTGACTATACCAAGAAAATGTTGTAGAGCTTGAACATTATCTGGAGCTGGCATCTCATGAATGGCTGCTTCTGGTCGTAAGCCAGTGCTAGTAAATAAATGACCTACATATGTAACTTCTGGTAGTCTGAATTTGCACTTTAGAGAATTGAAGCTTCAAGTTCATGTCACATGCTCTGTCTAGAACTTTCCTAAGGTTTCTGCCATGCTCTGCTTCACCATTGGCTCCAACCAATAAATCATCTACTATTATGGCACAAGGATAACCTGAAAAGTTTTGCTCCATTGCACGCTGAAAGACTTCACTTGCAGAATTTATTCCAAATGGCATCTTGCCAAATGGGGTACTGAAAGTAGTTAGTAATGAAGATTTGCAATCAAGCATCACTTGCCAAAATGAACTTTTCGCATCCAAGACAGAAAAAAAAAACAGTGGCATTTGGTATTAGGCTGTGACATCCATGACTGTACGCATTGGATGATGCAGTATCTTTAATACTTTGTTCAAATCTCTTGGGTCAATATATATTCTGATTTCATCTGAGCCTTTTTTGTGGGCTGCTACCATGGACGACACCCATTCAGTCTGTTCTGTAACTGGACAAATCACACCTTGCTGCACCATTTTATCCAATTGAGTTTTGACTTTATCTTGCATAGCTACTGGAATTTTTCTTGCTGGTCTGACCACTGGACTAACCTCTGGATCTAACTTCATAGAATACACAACTGGATGTTTGCTCAACTTGTCATCGAAAGCATCAGCATACTCTGAGAAAATAGTTTCAGTAAAATTAGAACTAGGATATGCACTTATATGATGAACTTCTTTGGTAAAAGAAAGCAAATTCATCCTCAAACTGTCTCTGAGACCCAGTATTGACTGCACAGATCTTTGGACTACATAGAATAACAACTGCTAACAGTTCCTAGCCAAATAACATGAAAGCACTACTGAGCCTTCGGTTTGAATTTCTTCACCTCCATAACAAGTTTTGCCCAACTAGCCACGTTAAGTTGTTCACCAGCTCTCACCTTAGCAAATTTGTCTGCTGACATAACATTACACTTTGAGCCAGTATCCACTTTAAGCTCTGTGGATTTACCATTGATATGGACAGTACAACAAACTTCATTTTTTACCAACAAATTTATTGCATCATCATCAATTACTGATACACCATCTACATAGAAAGTAGAATCACAGCTCTCCATATGATCAACTTGCTTTTTTGAGTGACCCTTTTTTTATAACTGTGTGAGATTTAATTGATTTGCAAAATTTTTGAAAATGGTTCCATTTTTTACACTTGTGGCATTGCTGACCGAATGCTAAGCATTTTTCTCTTTTAGATTCATGATTGTCACCACAATTATGACTGTTAACAATAAAGCTGGATTTGGGTTTTGCTGAGTCACCCTTGTACTGCACTGAGCATGTCTTTTTCTTAGAACTTACTGGAAAACTACAGGTTTCACCTGCCATACTCTCATGGGTTACAGCTGCCATGTGCTTAGGCCTCCTTCTGCTAGCCATGTGTTGCATGCTGTCTACATTTGCTCTGGAGCCTGCTGAAACCATGCTCTTATCAGTTGCAAGCATACTTGTGTGCCTTTCTGTAACTTCATGAATTTGACAAATCTCAATAGATTTGCTCAGCGTTAAATCACTGTCACGAAGCAAAATCTTTCTCACTGCAGCACTGTTAATACCACACACAAGCCTGTCCTTTATTAACTCATCTTTTAAGTCACCAAACTGGCACATTTTAGCTTCCCCCTGGTTTTTGATCTCTTGTGTAAAACAAATGTCTCTGTAATATAACATTTGTCTGGGGGTTACATATTTCCCTCAGTTTGTGTTTCTAACACTAAGGGTCTTATCTTGATTCAGCCTGTACAACAATATGATGTTTTTCACCTTCTCTTTCAAATACTTTTGAGACATACACAAATGAACACTCTATTTCAAGGGTCTCTGACCCAGCTAAGTTTAGCAAAATGAATGCCCTGGTGTATGCATCTTTGTCAGAATAAGCAGCTTGTATAAAAATCTCATACTCTTGCTCAGATATTCTCCAATTCCCTGCAATATTCTGATCAAATACAAGTGGTGATAGTTTTCTAAATCCATCTGCCATATTAACACATACCAGTTAAGGCTTTTTGCAAGTATGCACGAACGCACACACATATACATATGCCAGAAATTTATGCCAGTATTTATAACTATGCCCTATAGCACAACAAGCCTCTGAATAACTGAACTTTGTGAAATAAGTCTCTCGGGCACAAAAATACTCTTGAAATTACTATACTGTAAGAAATCACCTCTTATCAGTGTAAGAAATATTTCAAAATAGCTGCACTGTGTGAATAAACTGGGCCAAAGAAGCTCAGAATAAGAAACATTTCGAAGTAATTGCACTTAGTGAATAAACAATACACAGCAGACTGAAACTTTCCCAAAATGGCTGTACTTTGCTAAATAACTCTTTACAGTGCAAGAAACACTCTATAATGGCAGCAATCTGCGATTAGACACATCCAGCACAAGAAACTTTCTGAAACGGCTGCATTTTGACTGTACTTTACAAAATAATTGCACTTTGCACACAAATAAACTCTTCTGAATAAATGCACAATAATAAGCAGACACTTAAAGCACTTTTACACATTTTGAGATACTTCAAATAACTTTAGTTATGCTCTTAATACAATGCAAAATAGTAGTTATGCCAAAACACAGTACTTTGCCAAAAACACATGCAGGTGTCTTGCTTTATATATGCTTAGTGTGCCCTTTTTGTCCTTTGCTATATTCATTTTGCTCATTTAATCTCTTTCCCATGCCCATTATACTTTTCTTGTGCTCATTTTACTATAAACATGCCTGGTTTGCTTTAAATGTGCTCATTTTGCAATTCCGAGGTAATTCCAAACCCCTTATGTGCTTTTCTGATAATCGTTTTATCAAATATCTTAATTTTAAACATTTTGTTTAATTAGTAAACCTTTTGTGCCTCTCGCTTGTTTAATAATGCAGTTAGTGCCCTTGTAATGCTCTGTTTTATCTTTTTTTTTATAAAATAAATCATTCATACACATTTTCATTACCTTTGGTTCATTTCTGGCCCTTTTTGTGCTCATTTTTCTTAGTTTACCTTCACTGTTAACTCTGTACCACATAGCTCTGAAAAAGCAGTTTCTGTAATCCCGGTTCTGACACCATGTCACTCGTCTAGTCAGGATAAAATAGACAAGTCTTTGTGGGTTCTGTTCAAACATCTTTATTACCTACAAACACATCAGAATTTAGGCTTAATAACTTTAACTTATTCAGGAAATTATAGACCCATCAGCCTAACTTGCCTGATCTGCAAGGCCAAGGAATGGATTATCATGGACCTCATTAACAGGGACATTGGCAACCTCCAAATGGTCAACCCCACACAGTTTGGCTTTGTCAAGGGGAGGTCATATCTGTTAAATCTGGTTGACTTCTTTGAGACAGTCACCAAAGCAATGGACAAGGGTATGACGGTGCTCTCCGCCTACCTTAAACTGGCCAAAGCCTTCAACACTATTCCCCACTTGGGCATAGTAGATACACTCTCTCATCTAGGCATCAATCCATATGTTACCAGATGGGTAGCAAACTGGCTCACTGACAGAACCCACCTAATCAAAATAGGGGAAGCCACCTCAAGCAGTAGACCCGTAATGAGCAGCATACCCTTGGGATCGGTCTTGGGGCTCTGTTATTTGGTATATACTTCTCTGAGGTGCAGGCCAAATCTAGTAGGCTATGACTGATGAAGTTTGCAGATGACTGCAAGCTGGGCACAGTCATCAATTTCCTAAGTGATGTGGATGTCCTCCAAGAGGGTCTCACCCAAACAAATGACTGGTGCCAGAAACATGGCCTAAAGCTGAATGCATCATCATCCCCTTTGGGGAGAGTGACATCCCCACATATTATCACATGAATAACAATGTCCTAAGTACACAATCAGTAGTGAGGGATTTGGCCACCCAGGTTGATAGCAGCCTGACTTTTGACCACCATGTTGCTTCCATTGCATGGAAAGCTTTCTGCATGGCCCACCTCATAAATAAGGGTAACTCATCCAGGGACAAAGAGGTCATAAAATCCCCGTATTCTTCCCTTATAAGGCCAATTATTGAGTACAATGCCCCCTTTGGCATGTACCTCGCAAAGCACATGCAGCAGCTGGAGGGACCACAGAGTTTCCTCACCAGGAGAATCTAGGGCCTGAAACACCTACCCTACACATATAGGTGAAAAGCCCTGTCTCTCTTCTCAATTTCATACAGACTCCTCAGAGGTGACCTCTGTCTGGCATACAAAGCAATCTCAGACCCCAATTTGATGGGATTGCTGCATATCTGCAAGTCAAGCTCCACTCAAGCAACTCATACGTGTGACCTCACCCTGGTCTGTGATATCAATAGGACTTGTTGGTGGGACAGATTTGTGTCCCAGAGACTCCCCAGTCTGGGAATAGACTCCCTCTCCACATCAATCAGAGTACCTCATTATCCCTTTTTAAGCACAACTTGGATAACTAGATGGGAAACAGAAAATACGCTCCTGGAATTCCACCCATGTCCCTGCTGAACAGGTGGTCTGGCTGCTGACTTGTCTAAAAATGGACTAAACTCTTAGCTAGACTCATAAGGGCCTCAGGGCCAATAGCCTAGTAACGTTCTATAATCCTATTATCCTATAAAGTTATAAACAAACTAGGTATTACACTCATACATGCTCACTCTCTGGCTACACTCTCAAAATGGCACTGAAGCTAGCACGTGCCTGCTATTTATATGCATGTGCTGTCCTTGAAATGCTTCATAAATGTACAACACACACACAAACCATTCTACAGTAATAGCCAATACTGAGATGCAAGTTTGTTTGCTCATTAGTTGTCCATAACTTTTGAAGATGTCCCTGACTGTGACTCTTTCATTGTCAGGGTTCTTGGGAATATGCATTAATTTGTGACAGAGCTTAGTGGCAGGCATCGTGGCAAAAGACTTCTTATATTTCAGAAAAATGCATGATTATCATTTTCTTTAATGCTAGTACTGCTATATAACTGTAGTTCTGATGTCTTAACCATGTGTCTCTGATCTGAGACTTTTGTGACTGATTAGATTTACATTTGATCTTTATTCCTGAGGTAAGAAGATGACAGATGTGTTTCTGTATAGACATGTTTTTGTCTTTTGGGGTCTACATCTTTATGTGTTTCATCTTCTTGTATTATAGAAGCCCACTATTTCCCCCCTTTGAACATGCAGACAGACAAATAACAGTTTAATAACAGCACCATGATTGTTTATCACAGTAAGAACCAGAAATTCAGAGAAAGAAAATAGAACTGTGAGTAGATATGTTAATACTTTATTCTTAAATGAAAATCAGAAATCTTTATACTTGGGTTTCATATTTCAAATGTGTTAGGTAACAGTGTACATCTGCTATAGTGCACAGAAAGCTTGTCATTTAACTGTTCAGAGAACAGAAGCAAACCTGAAATACTTCCTTCATAAATTACAAAAAAAATCACCCATACCTCTTAACTGTCTAGATTTTCGCATTATATCCAGATTTTTTTCATCTTATTTTTGGTCTGTTCCTCATAAAACTTGTGATTGCCTAGCAAATTATTGATGTCATAAAATAATAGCAGACATTTGAGTTCAAACTTCATATCCTTAAGAAAATGCATGATAATGCAAAATCTTTTAATTTATCATCTTTCTAGGTTTTTAAGAGCAATATTTAAAACTTGTCCCTATTTTGGGGCATTTTCCCTCCATTATTTTTTGTTTTTGTCCAGATTTCTTGCACTTACAAGTTAAGAAGTATGACATCACCTAATTGCTACTTGGATATGCCACTGTCTTAAATCACGCAGCACCTAAAACTAACCACATAACTTACCTTAATCTCCTCTAAGACATATATAGGTTCAGTTACACACTTCTAGTGATGACCCTGACTCCTCAGCCATTTTCATTCAACCTCTCTCTTCTTTATAAATATTTCTCTTAAACTCTTCCTTTATATTTTCCTTTTTTCCCTAATATTCAGCTAAACAGTCTGTCTTCTTCTTTTTAACACTTCCAACCCTTTTTACTTCTTTAAGTTTCACTTTAGTATAAGTGAAATATGCAATTTGCAATAGCATACCCGACCTTAGGCACAGGCCAACTAGGCAGCCGCCTAGGACATCGCTGTAGCAAGGGAGCTTTTCCAGTATTTATTTGGTGTAGGCACACCAGCATGGGGGCACCGGGTGGTGTGTGTGTGTGTGTGTGTGGGGGGGGGGGTGCCATGCACCCTTTTTGCCTAGGGCACCAGTTGACCTAAGGCCGCTCCTGTGCAATAGTATAGGATGCTTTTTAAAGTATTAACTTCAGGGTATTTTATTTGGAATCTTAATGTAAATGCCTTATTTGATGTTTCTCCCAAGTACTCCATTGAAAAGGGGTTAACAACTCATTCAGACTATCTTGGTTGATCAAATGGAAATAGCTAAATAAAAAAAACATTCATACTGCAGTAAAAGTTTGCTGTTAGACAGCAAACCTTTTTGCTACAGACAACTACATATAATGCTGCAAGGTCTGGTGACCAAAAGACATGCAACAGACAATGATTCCTTCCCATTAAATATGCTTTTTTAAGATGCCAGTGGTAATTCCTGTGCTTGCTTCCTTGTTAAATCAGTACATTGTTCTGTTCATGCATAGTGAGCCTGCACAAAAATCATCAGGCCTTTGCCAAAACTAAGTTATATTAATATGCATATATTCACAGATAATCTTGTCTATCATCACAGTTTCTAAAAGATAACATTGACATTCAGAACATGTGACTGATTACTCTTCCACTCTCCCTGTGAGTTAAACATTGCTTTTAGAACTGTGTTAATTATTGCACCATTGTTTTAGCTGTATTTTTGTTACATATATCTCTTTAACTGTAATTCTTGTGATAAGAGACTGATTGCAGTGTTTCTAAGTATGTATCGCTGTACTTGTTGGTGGTGGTGAGGGAGGTCAGTAGCATAATCTGTTTCATTTTGCTGATTTACAAAACACCACTGCTTGCCTCTTTTTTTCCTGCTTTCTCTCCAACCCAAGCAAAGTCACTAGCTGTGCAACCACATGACTTAGTTCATGAAGATCACCATACACCTCTTCAAAGTAAGAGTCAGAAATGCAGAGGAGGGGAAAGTGAGGTGGAAGATGAATTGTTAAGACTACTTTTAATTGAACATCTGAAGTAAATAAAATGTTACTTTGAAATTTAAAATTTGAGAAGCATAATAGAGTTTGTTACATGATTTTGATACAAGGTAGTCCACTCTTCTACTCCACTGATGGCTTAGTCTTTAACTTTAACTCTTTAACTCAAAAGCACTTACATCATTTTAAGTGGATTACTTGTTTTTTATTTTAAGTAATAAAGTAGTGGTTTGGTGCATGACTTAAGGAATCGTTTGTCCAGCTTGGTGGCTCCTCCTTCGTTGAGTGTTTTCTTCAGTTGTTTGTGTATCTTTAATTTTCATTAGTATGGCTTCAGGACACAAACCAGAGGGTGCCGTACAGCTGGATGATGAAACCGGAAGGACCGAAGGGTCGACTGGAAAGTTAACTGCACTCATCATGCAACTATCCTAAAGAGTGGATAGTTTGTATGAGTGAATCAATGTTTCTGGGTTTAGTTCTGCTAATAATGGTGCGAATACACTTAGAGATAGCACCATATTTGATTTCAATGCCACGCTATTTTGTTTGGGGAATTCCAAACCCCTTGCTCATAATGCTGTTGTAGGATCTGACCAGCATTCTCAAACGGAAGTCCTCAGACACCAGGGACTATGCACATACAGTTCAGGGCAGAATCCAGGCAACAACAATGGACATAGAAGGGAAGTACCTGTCCTCAACGAATGGTTGGAATCAGCGGTCGCTTTTTCAACCGAAAAGACACAAGGTACAAATAATAGACCAGAAATTAAATGACTGTGATACTAAATTACTCAAATGTAGAAAATTGCAGTTAGAAAATGCATATCTTAAAAATGCATTAAGCTGAATATAATTCCAAAAGGCTTGCGCTTCTGGTGCTATCCCACAGCCTTAGTTAACAACTCTCCCTTACACATGGAATTAATGCAGCTATTTGATAAAACTGGAAAAGAACTGTTAAACATTATGATGAAATATAATCAAATGGACATAGAAGCTTTTATGAATGAACTCAGTGCATTAGATAGGGACATCAGAGAAGACATTACATATGAATACACAAAGTATGAAATGCTATGAATATATAATAGAACTGATCAACAAATTTTGAAACTAAAAGGTGGCAAAATGCATAAATTTGAAAGAGATCTGAATCAGTATGCCAATGGAATAGCATACCCTAAGCCCCCTGGAAGCCAAAGGAAATATAGGCATAACAATAATACAGATAATATCAACACTGAGTATATTGGGGCAAGAGAAACTGTTCAGCAAGGTGATTTTGCTTATGACAAAGAATTTCCTGAGCTCAGAAGATCAGAGAGACTAAAAAATAGAAATCCCCACTTTTATAATCAAGTGGCGGGGTTTCAAGGAGCCAGGCCAAATAGCAAGCAATGGAGGACTTAAATAATAGCATCACTCTTACAGTTGATCCATTTGGTATAGAACAACCTAGCAATATGTTATGTGAATATGATAAACATGTTATAATGAATACTAGAGGGGATTTTAAGGTTTTTAATTTTTTCGAAATTCATGTGGATGAACAAGTTGCAAATATTTTAGCTAAGGGATATACTTTTGTTCCATCCAGGACTTTTGATTTTACTGGCACTATGATTGACATCAACATGTTTTTAAGGAAAATTAATTTTAGCTTACTATATCAAGACGGTTTATATAATGTGAATAATAAATTTAACATCAGCAGCATCTACAATTCAATTTATACCCTAAATGAATTTTATATGAGAAGATGTGTGAACATGAATTAAAGCATCTAGATATGTTTAATAAAAAGAGAAAACATACAAAATTTAAATGTAGATGAACAAGGTATTTTGAAAGAATTAACTAATGACAAAGTAAGAATTATGAAACCTGATAAAGGAGGGGGAGTTGTTATTATGAGCCAAGGAATGTATAATCATAAACTATTTGACCTACTGAATACAGACACATATATAGAAATGTCATTAAATGAGCTAAATATTGCATACAAAAAGATCTATGGACAAATAAATGAAATTTTTTTAGAAGAATGTACCGATGTAGACTTATATAATTATCTTAACATCACAACTCCCAGAATATCGGTGTTCTTTGGCATTCCTAAGATTCATAAAAATATAGACGACCCCCCCCTATATGCCCATTAGTTGATGGAAGAGATTCTATCACTTCAGCCTGTGCAAAATACATAGATTATGAATTAAAAAAGATCCTTGGGAAAGAAATACAAATTTGTAAAGATTCCTGGACTTTTCTAGAGCACATGAATGAGGTTGAGTTTGGTCATAATGGCATTCTACTCACTATAGATGTATGTGATTTTTACACTGTGATTCCACAAACTATAGGGCTAGAATGGGTTAATGAAATGTTGTTGCATCATCATATGGCAGTTGAGTTAACAAATTTAGTTAGGGAACCTTTAGAGATAGTATTGAGTAATAATTTTATAACTTTTAACAAGAGATTTTTTTTGTAGAAAAAAGTCATATCTATGGGGTCACCATGTGGGGGTGCCTATACGAATTTAGTAATGGCTTTCTGGGAAAATAATTATGTATTTAATAGTGAATTTAATACTTTTATTAAATTGTACCATAGGTTTCAGGATGATATTAGTATTATTTGGAATGGTACATTAGATACGTTGAAAGAATTCTTAAAATATATTAATACTACTACAAATTTCCTGAAATTTACATGGGACATTAATAATGAATACATTAATTATTTGGATGTACACCTTATGAAAGATATTTCTAACCAAGCTTATATAGCTTTGATTCATAGAAAAGAGTCTTATTCTAACTGCTTCTTGCATTATAGTAGTTGCCATCCAGAACATCAAAAAAGGTCTGTGGTTAAAGGACAATTAGTGAGAGCAGCTCAGATGGTGACTAAGTTTGATCAATTTGAAGAAGAAGTAAATTTTTACGAGATATGTTCCATAATAGGTGTTACCCAGAAGTATTAGTTGATACTCTTATACAGGAAGTCACCACTAAGAGATTGAAAGGACATTTTAAACCTATATTAAATAAACAAATTTCAGTACATAGTCCGAGCAATCCAAGTGATATTAGTGATGTTTCTCAAAACAATGATGTAACAAGTATGTTAAAGAAAGAGACTAACTATTCAAGATCTTTAGTGCTCACTTTCACCCAAGAGCATAATCTAATTAGGGACATACTAGTTGACAATTGGACCATATTGCTCGAAGACCCTCATTGCAGAAATCAGATCAGTGACAAACCCACAATAGTCTACAGGAAAGGCAGAAGCTTTAAGGAATTTTTAAAATATGTAAAAAATTCACCTAATCACTCAAATATAGCTATGGCTAAATGTGGGGCCTGTCATTAGTGTCATAAGATTAAAATAAGTGAAAGTTTCTATGTTAGAAACATGAAGTTCTATCTACATGGTAAATATAATTGTAAATCAAAAGCTGTTTTTTACCTGGCTACATGCAATTTATCCCCAATTTTCTATATTGGAAAAACAGAAAGACATTTAGCTCAAAGAACTTATGAGAATGAATATGATACAAAGAAAAATAAACCTAATAATGCACTGGCAAAGCATATCAGTGAGTATAGCAATCACCAGTTTTCTATTATAGTGATAGACCAGGTGAAAATAGAGGATAAGAGACCTTGGGGCCTTTATTTAGAACTTAAAGAATTGCAATGGCAAATAAGAACACAATCAGATATGTGGCCTGGAATAAATTAGCATTGCTCAATTACCCCGGTACTAAAACTGAAAGCACTACAAAGAAACAAAATTGTATGAGTTAAACTGTACTCAGTAGTGCTTATAGAAATTAGGTAACAAGCAGTTTAAATAGATTTACATTTGATTAAATGTTTCTATAAAGTTTTCTAAAAAAGATTTTTTAAAAGATTTTTTTAAAAGATTTTATGTCTAAATGCATTTATCATAGAATAAGTTGATCATATGGTATTAACATATACGAAAATGGGCAGTAATAATTAATGAACTATTTATTTATGTATTTATCTATTTATGTATTTTAAATTATTCATATTTATAAAATAGTATATGTATATTTCATACAAGAAGTATTTAGTCTCTGAATGTCCCCTTTTGATGAGAGCTATGTACAATGCACATTTTATTTAAGCATTTGAATAAGCACACTAGTATCAGCAGTGACATGAGCTAATTAATCAATTATGTTTTAATTGAATTATGTTTTAATTGAAATGAGTTAGATTGTATAAAAGGAAGTGATGTCATTATTTTTAAATTGTCTGATGAAGTTTAACAATGCTTAAACGAAAGCACTTACATGATTTTATGTGGATTACTTGTTTTTTATTTTAAGTAATAAAGTAATGGTTTGGCGCAAGACTTAAGGAATCGTTTGTCCAGCTTGGTGGCTCCTCGTTCATTGAGTGCTTTCTTCTTTAAAATTTGTACTTCCACAGGAAACAAATGCAATCCTTTTGCTACAGTCTGCTATATGTAATGCTGCAGTTTCTGGTAGCCATATTTTTGTTTACTTTCTGTATTTCTAATGACATTTGTATATCACACTGAAATTTATGAATGAATAAACCATCAAAATAATGAAAGCCGTCATAACATTGTTAGTCATGGTTTTGATATTGATGATAATTGCTCTCTCTCTATTTGCATCACTGAGCAGTACCCTCTGATAATTATCACCTCTGATACAGCATGCCTTTTGTGGAAGACACTGATAGTCCCTGCTCTTGATTGAAAATTAAATCCATGTATTAGCTAATTCATGCACATCAAGCCAGCATAGAGTAACCAGGATATTTTAAATGCAATTGATATAAGAAGACATATAGTATTATCAGAGTTTTTCTTATTTCTCAGCACCAGATTCCAAAACGGTCTTGGCAATCTGTATGAGTGACCTGTTTTACTTTCTGTTGTACCCATGAGTGTGATATTGAGACTCCAGGCTTAAAAGGCATGGATAGAGGCTGTCATTCTGTGACATATGAATAAATTATTCCTACAGACACACGCACGCACCCGCACGCACGCAAGCGTATGTCTGTAGGACACACACGCGCATACACACACACACACACACACACACACACACACACACACACACACACACACACACACACACACACACACACACACACACACACACACACACACACACACACACACACACACACACACTCACATCACAAAGAAAAGGCAAATATTTCCTGCATGTGTAACTTTGGAAAGTAGTTAAAGCACTCTTCTTAAACACTTACTCAAGAAAAGCTTCATTGGGTGGTAGCTCTTGAGGCCAGCATGGATGTAAAATATTTTCATTATAGCGTGCATTCACATCAGACCAAACAGAATATCCTGTACAGCCTGGTCCTTCATTATACCTGAAAAACATGCATATCTGTGAACAGAAGCATTTTTAAAATGTGAAAAAAAAATATTAAAATTATTTTCTACAAAGTCCAAAAACCATGCACTTATGACAGTTTTATGACAAAAATAAATCACCCTATTGGGCCCAATAGAAATACATGTTTGATTACTCAACTCTCTCAGCCCCTGAGGGATAAGCATAGTAAGCTTTTTGACTATTGTATCCTGTATGCCCCCCCCGAAACACACACACACACACACACACACACACACACACACACACACACACACACACACACACACACACACAAAAAGGCAACTGAGCAGAAGTTTCTGAAAATGCATGTTATTCTGTTTGAAAATGAATCCTTTACTGGTACTTTACTTTTTACTGCCTCATCCAAAACTGGCTGCCATTATACTTTCAGGGAGATGTGGCTGAAGGTAGGTCTAGATGGCTGTACATAGTTGGAAAATGGTGGCAGAAATGTTCACTTTAGAATAGAAATGCTGGGAATATTCCTAAGAGATTTTTTAAACATAATTCAAATTAATCATGACTAACAAAGAATAATTCAAAAATGTAATATTATGTTTACTCTTTAAAAATGATCTTGGTGTAATATTAAAATGTGTTGTTACACTGATTTATTTTAGTTAAATCAGTATGATTATGCAATGTGTAGCAGTTGGACTTTGGCTTTATTGATCAGAGGTTCGTATTACTGGGTGTCTGTGCTATGACAGAAATCCCTGCACTTTCATCTGATTTAGATGTGTTAAGGATTATGATGAAAATCAAAAATGTCCAGTTTAAGAACCTTTAACTTTTAAAGTGGATATAAAAGCATACGTACAGTTCTTTGTAAAGGTAGTAACCAACACAATGAAGCTAGTTTATAATCTCATTATCTGCCCATAGCCTATAGTTTTTGGAGATTTCTTTAGTTGTGCCTCTTAATTCTTTACTCTTACTGATGTGTGTGTGTGTGTGTGTGTGTGTGTGTGTGTGTGTGTGTGTGTGTGTGTGTGTGTGATGTGTGTGTATGTGTGAATTTTTGACAGAACCTAAAAAATTGTAGCCAGTAATCGTTTGCCAGCCTCATAGCTGTAGATGTCATATCGTTTAGAAAATTCATGCTTACTACATAGTCTTATGTTCTGGTAACTTATACGTCAACAGTATTAATACTTTAATAGTATGTTATAGACCTTGAGCCCTGTGCCACTGATTGAATCCAACATTGTCTCTAATTCCTGAGGTAAGAGGTTAACAGCTGTGTTTCTGTGAATAAATCTCTGTGTCTGTCAGAGGTCTCAAAAATAACATATTTCATTTTCTTTTTTTGCGGAACTGGAATAGGTTCATAGGTTCATACTAGGCTATCTGCCCTAGGGCATTTATAAGCCTAGCCAGAGTGTGTTTGGCTTTTGCCACCCATTTTAAATTAATTTTGCTATGCCCTTTTTCGAGGTTAGTATACTGTGCCTCTGTCTAACAGTGACACAGAAGTGATACCCGGGGTAAACCTATGATCTCCCATCCACTCATCAAGACTCCTCTTGAAGAGAGCCAATGAGGGACTCTGCCTAACCTGGACTGGGATTTTATTCCAGAGTGAAGGGAGCCTCTGGGTTATGAATCTGTCCCTCCAGCATGTCCTATTTATTTCAGTGCTGAGGTTCAAGTCTCTCGAGCGTGTAGCTCGATGGGATTTGGATTTTTTGAGGTGCAGCATGTCCCTTAATTCCAGGTTGGACATGGCCTTATACGTCAGGCACAGGTCACCTCTGAGCAGGCGGTATGCCACTGAGTAGAGCTGGAGTTTCTTTAACCGGGCAGCATATGGCATCTGTTTGAGCCCTTTGATCCTCTTGGTGAGGTACTTTTGGGGTCTTTCCAGTTGCTGCAGGTGTTTGGTAAGGTACATCCCAAAAGGGGCATTGTACTCGATTATGGGCCTGATGAGGGATGAGTAATGAGGCACGATGACCTCCCCTAATCTAGATGTGAATCCCTTCATGATTAGGTGGGCTATATAAAATGTTTTTCTAACCACTTTGGCCACGTGGTTGTCAAATGAGAGATTGCTATCAACTTGGGTCCCCAGGTCCCTAATTACTTCTTCTGTACTTAATGGATTACCACCTATGTGGTAATTTGTGGGCACTTTGTTTTTGCCAAAGGGGATGACTATACACTTTTTGGCGTTTAGCTTGAGGCCATGGCTCTGGCATCAGTTGTCTGTTTCTATGAGGCCCTTTTGGAGGATGCTTGTGTCGGCTGGAGAGTCGATTATGGCGCCCAGTTAGCAGTCATCTGTGAACTTGGTCAGCCACAGTCCTTCCATGTTGGCCTGTACCTCCGAGAAATATATACCAAACAAGAGAGGTCCCAGGACTCAGCCTTGTGGGACGCCACTTGTAACTGGTTTGGAGTCTGACATGGCTCCAGCAATTCTAACCATGTGGGTTCTGTCCTTGAGCCAGTTTGCAACCCATCTAGTGACATAGGGGTTTATATTTAAGCTGGTGAGCTTATCTATAATGCCCGAGTGGGGTATTGTATCAAAGGCTTTTGCGAGGTCCAGATAGGCTGTGTGGACCACCTTCCCTTTGTCAATGGCCTTGGTGACTGTTTCAAAGAAGTCAACCAGGTTTAAGAGGCAGGATCTGCCCTTAACAAAGCCAAACTGGGTAGGATCCAGTGTCTGTAGGTCCCCAATATCTTTATTTATGAGGTCCATGATGATCCTTTCCATAGCTTTGCAGACCAAGCTAGTCAGGCTTATGGGGCGATAGTTTCCAGGGTCCATTGAGGCACCACCTTTGTGGAGAGGGACCACTGTTGCTGTATGCCACTCTTTGGGTACATATCCTGTAGTAAGGCTGAGATTGAACAGTAGTTTTATGTTTGGGTTTAGCTCTTCTTGGAGTTCATGTAGGACGCAGCCTGGGACACTGTCTGGTCCCATTGATGCTGTGTTTTTTGCTTTGGAGAGGGCGGCTCCCACCTGAGCATCTGAGATGTCAGGGGGGCAGCACTCTGCTGGGATAGATATTTGCCCTTTTGGTGGGGAGGGGGGGGGAGTTTGCACTGAACCTGTCAGCTAGGATGTTGGCAATGTCTGTGGGATCAGTGTATTTTCTGTCATTTTGGATTAATTCTGAGCATATCTGGGAATTCCCACCCAGGTTTCTAACATAACTAAAGAAAGCCTTGTGATTATCCTTAGTGTCCTGTGCAATTTTTCTCTCGAAGCTGGCCTTTGACGATTTTATGAGTGCCCTTAGTTTTTTGCTAATACTGATCAGAGATGCCTTCCCTTTTTGGGATTTTGCTCTATCATGTAGTAGCTTCCTCCTTCTATTGTATAGTTTGTTTATGGCTGGGGTCCACCAGACAGGTCGTCTGCCTTTGGAGGATTGGGTCTTGGTTTTATTTGGGATTGCATGATCCATGCATTCCTGAAGGTGTTCATAGAATGCATTTATAAAGGATTCTGCGGTCTGGGCCATATTTTCCACAGGCTCGGGGGCTTTGAAGGATTCCACCTCGGTTTTGAGGAGTGTGAAATTTGCTTTAGAGAAGTTTTTCACTGTAGTTTTCTGGGCAGGGGGTTGGGTCGGGATGTCAATATCCAGTGAGATCAGTTTATGGTCTGATCTTACCAGTGAGTGATACACTTCTGGTCTGGAGCATAGAGTCCCCATGTTGGTGATGATCAGGTCCAGTATGTTTTCCCCTCTTGTGGGAGTGGTAACAAGTTGTTCCATAGCATTTGAGTTTATGAATTCTAGGAACCTTTGGGCAAGGGTGTTGGAGCTAGAGTAATGCTCCCAATCTATGTTTGGGTAGTAGAAGTCGCCCAATATAATGGTGTTCGGAGTGACCTTCATATTTTCCAGTGTTCTCAGGAAGGCCGAGTGGGGTTCCTGGGTTTGGGAGGGTGGTCTGTAGCAGGCTATAAACTGGAAGGCAGTTTTACCCACTGTTAGTTGCACATGGATAGTCTCTGATGCTTCATGCTTTGCCACCAACCTGGAGGTGTGGGTATCTTTGATGAATATCGATACTCCCCCTCATTTTGTGGTTCGGTCCAAGTTTTGGGGCAGAAAAGCATGGTATGAGGTATAACCTGGTAGTGCTAGGGTGCTCTCGAGAGTCCTGAACCAGGTTTCTGTTACTGCACAGATATCGATGTTCTCCATGCTAAGGAGAGTTTCGAGTGCATGCATCTTGAGGTTTAGACTTCTGGCGTTGAGTAGCATTACTCTTAGTTTCTTATCCCTTGTGATACCTATGGAGGTGGGTTTGTCTTTTGAGCCTTGCCTAAAAAAGGCACTATGGGGTAGCAAGAGCCTTTGCCAATATCCAAAGCCCAGGGGTGACAGGTGCAAGCCGTCCCTAGCAAAGCATCATGGCTTGTCGTGCATATCATCCCAAGCTGACATGAATGACACCAATACTTAAGCCAATTGTTGAAATTGATCATCTTGTCTTCATATTGTGGCATCATTCTTGGTGAGGGTAAGATGCTACTCAAGGTCAGGGTCATACCAGCCTGGTCTACATGCTCAGAGAGCTCCTCTATGTCTCTTTTCATGTAGTCCAGGGAGGTACGTCTCAGGTCATTCACACCAGCATGGACAATGACTGAGTCATATTTGTACTTGCCTTGGAGTGACCTGAGTGCTTGTGTTATGTGGCGGATCCTAGCGCCAGACAGGCTGCTCACCGTGACCTTCTCCTTGTTCAGCCTGGTGAGCGGGACGTCAGTGTGCCTGACGATAGAGTCACCTATTACAAGTGTATCAGGTGTGTTGTTTAGCCTTAAGGGCTGTGACTGTTCAGCACACTGGCTTTGTGAGATATGTGTTGCACGTGTTTTGTTTTGGGGTAGCGGGTACTTGAGTGTCTGCTTTGGAGGTCTCTGCTGCTTAGGCAGATCTTTATTTAGAGCCTCCGACTATGTTTTTGTGTGATTATGTGTTTGGTTTGCTGTCGTGGTAGGTCTATGTGAGACTGGAATTGTAGTGAGTGTGGTTTCCTTCTCCTCCTGACTGGTTATGCCAGTACTGAGTTGAGAGAGCTTAGCCTCCAGTTTGGCTATATGGTTGCATCTCTCACATGTGTTGGAATTTGTTGGGAGGAGGAGAGGGTTGTCTGTGTACATGAGGCAGTTGTAACATTGCCTCAAGATTCCCATATTCACCAGCTGGACTGGAGAGGAGATTGACAACTGACCTTTGGACATGCTAGAATAATATTGGGAATTCCTTTATAATTGAAAACAAGGGCCAATGGGGAGCAAGGGTGTAGTGCTTTTAATTTTTAGTGCTGACTTATAATTGCTTTAGTGAGCAAGTGCCAGGTAACAAGTGCAATGTGTTACAGGTAACTTAAATGCAAAAACGACAAACAGTAACTTTCTTTCAAGTGAAGCAAGGAAATAAGTACAGTAAGCAATGCAGATATCACAAGGGATCCACAGAAGGGCTGAGAAGCTGTGTTTTAGGTGGAATTAGCGTTCCAGGGAAATAACAAGCATACAAACAAAGCTAGATTCAGCAGGCCTGGATCTAGTCTATGCTACAGCAAACAAGGTGTACCAATTTCAGTTAGATACAGTTCAAATATTCAGGCACTATAAACATTTAACCAGAAATTTCCAGCTCAGAAGGGCAGAGTCCAGCCTCTCCTCCCACAAGAGTGCAGACCACGAACCTTCTTAATGTAAAATAACTGGCCTGAAGCCCAAGTGCTTAAACCAGAGCTAATACACTTTAAGAATAACAGACACTGAGCTCTCAATCAGCAGTTCCCAACTTAGAAGGATGAAAGCTACCTGTCCTGCCACCACAGTGCATGCCACAAACCTTCCTAATGTAGAACAACTGGTCTGAAGCCCAAGTGCTTAATCCAAAAGACTTAGAATGATAGCTACACTTTAATCAAGTTACTACCAAGCAGTAATAAATACAACTGAATACTTTAAATAATGCCTGGATTAGTGCTCAAGTTATACAAACAAAGCTATATTCAGCAGGCCTGGATCTAGTCTATGCTACAGCAAACAAGGTGTACCAATTTCAATAAGAAGAAATTCAGATATGCATGCACTATAAGCCTTCAACCAGAAATTCCCAGCTCAGAAGGGCAGAGTCCAGCCTCTCCTCCCACAAGAGTGCAGACCACGAACCCTCTTAATGTAAAATAACTGGCCTGAAAGCCCAAGTGCTTAAACCAGAATTAATATACTTTTAGAATAACAGACACTGAGCCCTCAGTCAGCAGTTCCCAACTTAGAAGGGTGTAAGCTACCTGTTCTGCCACTACAGTACAGACCACAAACCCTCTCAATGTAAAACAACTGGTCTGCAGCCCAAGTGTTTAAACTAAAAGGCTTAGAATGAGTTACACCAAGCAGTAATAAATACAATTGAGAACTTTTAAGATGACGCAAAAGCAAAATAAAGTAGGAAGAAACACAAATACAGTAAAAGCAGAAGAATTTTTTTTTTTTTTTTTTTTTTTTTTTTTTTTAGAAAAGCAGCAAAAGCAGTAGTAAATACAATTCTCATGCAGTGCAAGCTGGCACACTTGAATATGTAGCAATATTAGTCCACACACAGTTTGAAAAAAATGTAATTAAATTAAAAAGGACTAAAAGCAAGTGCAGAAAGGGTTTATTAGGTAGAATGCGGTAAAGAGATGTCCTGGGGGAGTGTCTTAGATCAAATCTACAGTGGGGCAGGCACTGCAAAAGCCACCAAATTTAAACTACAACCAAGAATAGGGAGGGGGGGGTGGGGAAACAGTTTCAACACAGATGTAAGGAATGTGCAAATTATAAAAAAATATATATACTGTTTTATATATATTTGCAGAGCAGTAAGACACAGATATCAAGCAGACAATTTAGCTCTAAAATACAGAATAACACAGAAAATATACTCAGCTCTATAAACTTGAAGATAGTTCTGTAAGGCTGTCTCTCAAACTAAGGTTCCAGTTGGAATACAGGTTGTTAATTAAAAAAATGTTTGTCTACTTTATCCTACTTTTTCTCCACACTATGTATAATGAATATCTGTGCTGCAAAGTTTAATAGTACCATGAAAGATCCTTACAGTAAGAACTAGATATGGACTGAAGATAAAATAGAGAGGTTGTTGGCATGTTACCAGTTTAGTCTTAAAAATCTCTGAAAAATATGGTCTTCAGAAAATGTGTGAGGTATGAAAGGATTCATAACATTGTTGTGAGTCATGGCTGTTACACTGCTGTAATTCACTGAAGGGCTACTATTTAACATTTATTTGCACTATATTTAAAGATTATTGTTTCACATCAACTGTCATTGTATTGCTCTGTTTAACTGTATTAAATGCCACATAGTTTGGCAATGGATGACACTTTTCCTTTTCTCTTCCTGCTTTTTACATGACTTCTGGTATCTCATTGAACCTCTGGGACCAATAAACAAGCAATGTTAATGGAAGTTAGGGCATATTTAGTGGACTTTTTTTCTTTTTTTATTTTGAGGATCACTGCTCTTTTCATGCAAATTTCACTGAAGATTTCGGCTTGTTCATACACAGCAAGCCAACACAAAAAAATCACCAGGCCTTTGTTAAAAACTGTGTATTATTTTAGCGGTTTATCACGTCTATCACTCTTTTCAAAAGTTGATACTGGCATACAGAAATTGTGACTAACTGCTCCTTCCGTTGAACTCATTTTTGGCATTGCTTTTTAGAGTAAACTCAGTAGGTAGATGGTTGATCTCATGATAATGCTCACAGCTTTTTCTGTCCTCCTCCACCCCCACTCCTACAACAACAAAAAAAAACAAACATTTAATCTCAGTACTTACTCACAGCAGTCTTCACTGGAATCTGGCTCCTCCTCATCCCAGCATGGGTTTTCCCTGTAGACTGCAGCCATTTTAGAATAATCAGAATAATCTGACTGTAAAGTCTGATGTCTCAGTATACCTGAAAAACATAGATCTGTCAAAAAATACTTTCAATGTACGGAAAGATGATTCTCATACATTAAATCCAGCAAAGCTGCAGGTATGACATTTATACAAACAGTAAATCATACCGTTAATACCTGATGCCTAACTGAATGTATTTGATTACAGAATCCTATAAGACAGTTAGGAATAATGTCTCACTAAAACTTTTCCTGGATACATCTGTTACCAAACAGGCAAACTGCCCCTTTATCAGTTATGCATCTTATCTACCTCACCTAAAACTCGGTACTTACTTTCCCTAAAACTGGGTACCACTCTAGTTTCAGAAAGATGTGGCAGACAGTTGTTCTACTGGGCTGTAGTTAGTTGAAAATGGTAGTGGAGAAGTCCAGGTTTAAAACAGATATCTTAAAATGTTCTATCCCTATTTCAACATGAGCCTAACTGACAAACAAAGAAGGAAAACAATTGCATCACTACCATCATTTGAAAATGATTTGGGCATAATTTTAAATAGATGGGTCATTTGTTTTATTTAGTTCATGTTGAATTAATATGCGTTGCTTAGCATTTGAACTTTGGATGCATCTAGAAGGGATTCACTATTGGACTTCAGTACCTTGATATGAATCTATGTACTCTGTTTGACTTATATTTCATATTGTACAGAAGACAAGAAATCTGATGCCTGAGAACTTTAAATTTGAGATTGGGTACCAAAGGGAGCCAGGCTTTTTCCATGAAACTAGTGATCGACACTCATTTCTGCAGTCATGAATGTGCAGCTGTTAATCTTTTTGGTGGATGGGTGAGTTGCAGATATACCTGGGAATTATATTTCCCATGATGGTATAACCTCGGAGTTGGTATATATAAGTAGTAGGGATTTGGAGGCTGTCCCTGTAAAAACACTTTTTTTTCTTCTTCCGTTTTGAGTGTGGTTTGCACTCAGGAGTTGTTGCTCAGTTATGATCAGAATACAGTGAGGTGATCACAGATGAGTCAATAGCTTGTTTGAAAGCCAGTAGTAATGCATATGGAGATTTCATTGTAAAGGTAGTAAAGAATACTTAATGTGATTTATATGCCAGTTTGATGTCCATGACTTATGCAGATGTCCTTTATTGTGTCTGTTTAAGATTTTAGTGTGTGTGAAGTGTAAGGCATTCCTACAAATTGCACTATGAGCAAAGATGATTTTGGTGATAGTAAGTGTGTGAATGAGAATATAAGCAAAGGCCAATAGTGTGAACATATGGTTTGTGTGTGTGAGTGTTTTTGGTTAGGGGTAGAATAAAGGCTAGGGAAGGAAATAGATTTAATGGGCTGTGTTTATGGTTTTGAGTGTTATGGTACTGTGTTTGTTACAAGCATTGTTAGATTAGGGTTAGTGTAATGGTTCTGTAAGGTGGTAGTTTTTCTTTTTTTGTGTTTGTTTTGTGAGTGAGGCTGAATGTGCTTAGTGTGTGTGTGTGTGTGTGTGTGTGTGTGTGTGTGTGTGTGTGTGTGTGTGTGTGTGTCTGTGAATGCTTGGTGTAGCAGTTTTATTAAGAAAGGGTTTTGGTAAGTTATGTGCAGGATCAGAGGTAGGAACAGCGAAAGAGTTAAAATTAGCAAACTTAGTGAGGATAGGAAAGAGGAAGGATACATTATAATAAGTAACAACAGGAAGTGCAGAATTTGTTGACCTTCTTTACTTCAAAATAGGTATTTCTCTTTCTAACTCACTACTATGATTTTTAATGCTGAGAGACTGTGAAGTGTGTAAAATATTATGTACATATAATTGCTTAATGATGAACTTATTTTAGCCGGCCAGAGTTTGTTTGTTTTATAGCCGTTTTTTGCAAAAATAATATTCCATTTGAAACTGAACCACTTTTGTACCATTTGCAGGTCTTAATAATGTCAGATGTGTAGAAAAAACAAAAATCATATTCATACAGTTGTGACTGGTTGAAAGTCTATAACAGCAAAGAAACATGGAAAGCAAACAGATATGTAATGTAATGTATATAAACTTCTGCTCTCTCTCTCTCTACATATATATATATATATATATATATATATATATATATATATATATATATATATATATATATATATATATATATATATATATTTGCATACTTGCATACATGTATAAAAATGCTTGTAAAGGAGTGCAAATGTATAAAGCCTACGTGAATATCATAGGTAATATATTTTTAAGTTACTCTTGCAGAAACCATGATAGGAAGACTGAAAAGATTCAAGTTTCTTAATGTTTGCTACCCATCCTGAAAAGTGATTCAGTTTTTGACCACACATTATGTAAAATAATGTTTTCTTATGTCCAAAGTAAACTGTGTTTTGCTAACATTATTAATATAGAGCCAATACACAATGCTAGAGCACCTCATCGACGACCAAAAAAAGATAAAGCATGTAATGGTCACAAATCTAATAAAAACATGTTCAGTACTTTCTTCCATGCTGAATAAAGGCTTCATCAGAGCAGTACAAGTAAATCAGTTATTTAAATATTGAACCATTCATCACACGACCAACTGAAGCACCCATACTGTAAAGTGCAAATGCAGGAAAATGGATCAGTACCAAGCACACACAATAGGTTAAATACTGTTAAAAAATAAGTGCTGATAAACAAAACTAATAATAAATATATAAACAGTATAGCATTAATGAGTAATCTCATGCAAACTCATCCCTGCAAATTCCTGTTGAAAACATTTACAACTTGGAAGTATGCATTTTAAGAATGCTGATGATCTTTATGTCTTCATTAAGACTTGGACTTTCAGCTGTATTTAGCTGAATTTGCTAAATGGACTCACAATATTTGATCTGTAATTCCCACAGGCCTCCATGGGGGTTGTGGGGAACCTGTTCAAGGGCAGTAAATAAAAATTTTGAGTGTTGATGACAATTGTCGCTATGTTTAAATAATGCATTATTCTCATTATTTTTAGAAATATCATAATTGTGCTCATAAATCCTTCTGTGTAAAGCACACTCTGTTTTGCCTACTGAAAATTAATGACAGAAGTCACAAATGGCTAAATGTATTGCTCCTTTTGAGTCACAAATATGAACGCTTTGAAATTTAAACACATGTTCCACATCACTCAACTGCAGTCCACCCCTTACATAACTAAAACTATAGTAGGAGCATGACTCATACTTTACAGTTCCTTTGTGATGGTACAACGCATTGTGAAATATTGGATTTATTGTTTCTAATCTTTATTTGATATTCCTACTTCTTTTGTTTATGAAACATGGACCCTCACCAACAACCTGTAATGCTTTTTTACAACACTGAAAAATGGTCCAGTTTTACTCAATAGAATTGTTTACAATGTGGATCTTTGAGCCATATTTTAAAATCATGCCTCTTTTAAATCTATTATTTTCTGGGAAATGTCAGTACAGTGGATACCATTACCAAGGAGGGAAGTAAACTTTGTGTTTCTTCCTTGCAAGATTTTCTCTTCTACTTCGTTCAACATATCTTTGTGTTTATGTGTGAGTATGTGTGTGTGGGAGGGTTACCCTATTTGTAAGAACATAGCATTCAATTTGTCAGTCTCCTTAACCAGTGCTTCATCTACCAAAATAATCCTAACTACCCTTATCAACTGACCATTGATTATACTTATTTTTGACTGAGACTGTGGTTGCTAGAAAAAGGCAGGTAGGTTTTAGAAAGTATAGGTTTGTGGAAAGTGTTGGATATAAGACTGTAAGTCTCATAACTTTTGTCTTTCTGAACATTTAGGTAGTTAACACCACCACTGTTTTGAATTAAATCTAAAAATACATTTAATTTATGGACATTAACTTTAAGTAATGAAGCAAAATATAATCTAAAGATCTAAGATATGATAAATACTGAATCTGGAAGAATTCTAGAATATTGCTAGAATCCAACACTTTCCCAAAAGCGATAGAGGAAACCAAGGCCCTGGTAGAGTTTATGATGAATATGAAAAAAGGTAATAGCCCTAAACAACCATTTGGAAATAGTCTGTTTTGACACAGGCCATTCCTTTTTATGTTAACAAGAAATTAATAATTGAGCTGAAGATCTGAAAGATTTAGTTCTGCCAAGATAGTACCTACGTTGTCAGTCGACATTCAAGGTGTGGAGTACCCTTTCTTCTTCACCTTTAGGTTCAGGAAAGAAAACGAGGAGATGGATAGTTTGGCTTAAAGTAAACTTGGATGCCATTTTAGGCATAAAAGAAGGAAACCCTGCCCTATGGAAAATGAAGTAGGATTGACTCACCATAAGATCTTGCAGCTTAAATAGCCTTCTTGAGATGGTCAGAGCAATTGGCAAAACTGTTTGCCATGCGAAGAACTGCAAGTCAGCCAGATTAGCTAGCTCAAATGGCTCAAGCATTAACTTCTCTAACACAAAACTAAGATCCCAAGGAGGGGCCAATGTTTTTCTTGGAAGCCTCTTATGTAAAACTCCTTTCAAGAACATTTTGACATAAAACTACATTGAATAGGAGGTCCCTGGGTAAACATGCTGAAATGCCTGATAAATAGACCTTGTCAGAGGAATAAGAAAGAACATGGGATAGTAACTCACACAAATATTGTAGAACCAGAGAACAACTAGCCCTGAATGGGTTCTGGTTATGTTATTGGCACCCACTAGAAATCCTTTTCCATTTGCTAGTATATGATTTTCTAGTAGTGGGCTTTCTTTCCCTCATTACTGCACATCATCAGTAAATGGGTGCCTAGAAGGAATTAAGACCGTATCATCCAGACAGTCAATTGAAATTGATTGATGTCAGAGTGTATCAAACACCCCTGTTCTTGTGTAAGTAGATCCAGTCAGTGAGGAATATTTTGGTAATTGCACCTGACCATTTCCAAACGAAGACAAAACCATGGTTGCCTGGGCCAGAAGGATGTCACTACAATGATCCTGGGGGATTCCTTCTGAATCTTCAAAAAATGCACTGGGTATTAGTGGAAAGGGCGTAAAAAGTATACAGGGACATTCCTGTCCAGAGAAAAGAAAATCAATCTGTCTCCTAGGCCTTTCTGCTTGCAGTTCTGAAACAGAATCTTGCCAGTTGTTTTTTTTTTTCAGACAGGAGGCAAAAAGGTTTACTCAAAGAACTCTACACAGATGGATCAAATCTTGGAGGAACCCCTGATCCAGTTTCAGTTCATGAGAGTCTGCCCTGGTCATCTTCAGCTTGTCTGCTCATACATTTTTGCTCTGATGGACTGTAGGATGCCTGTAGAGTAAAACTGTGCTGTGAAGCTATATATCAAGCTAATATGGCTAGTTTGAAAGGGGAGTATGACCTGGTTTTACCGTACTTGTTAATGTACCACATGGCTGTGGTATTGTCTGTAACCACTTGAAGAGGTCCCAGTGATCAAAGAAGGTTCAGAGAGTTGAATGCCTTGATCAGGACAAGCATCTCTTTGATATTTATGTGCTTAGATCTTTCCATCTTTCCTTGGCATCCCGCATCCCATGTACTTTTATCCCTCCTGAAACTGCTCCCCAAGCAAAGTCTGAAGTATCTGTGGTGACTGATTAATTTGGAGCAGGGAGTGAGAAGTGTAGACTTTGATTTAAGGCTATGTCTTGTCTTAGGTTCATAGGTTCATAGGTTGGTACTAGGCTATCAGCCCTAGGGCCTATACAAGCCTAGCCATAACAATTCCCTGGCTATTTCTTCCCACACTATTTACTTCCCTGGACGCATGTCTAGCAGGGCGACTGACGTGATCTCTGGGGTGAATTTCTCCACCAAATGTTTCTCTTCTGATAAGCCCCAGCACTGGGATTTGAAAAGATAAATGGTGTTGATGCTGGGACCAAACGGATGTCAGATACCAATGTATCTTTCTCATGCTGAGTCTTACCAGGGGTAGCATGAGAATCATAGATGCCATGAGACTCAACATCCTGAGGCATTCCCTCACTGTGACCAAAATCTGAGTGGAAAACTTTAGAAATAGCCACAGATAAAGATATTTTTTCCCTGTGGAAGAAAAGCTCTTTGAACTTGAGGTGTCCGGTTGACATCCCAGGAACACAATCCTGTGAAGGAATCAAGAAAGACTTTTGACTGTTCTCTTGGAAACCCAGCTTGTGTAAGAGATCTCTCACCCAAGAGACACTTTGAAAAAGACTCTGCAAAGCTAAGCAAGTCCTCTAAATATGGAAAACTGTTGATACCCTGTAACCTGCAATGAGCTATAACTGGAGCTAGACACTTCGTGAATACTGTTGGTGCAGTGTATAAGTAAGAAAGGGAACTGATAATGTGATCTAGAGACACACAACCTTAAGAGACGTCTGAAGTCTGGATGAATACGGATGTGATGATAGGTATCTGTTAAGTCTAGTGTTGCCAGTAAACTTGAAAGAGGAAGAAGCGGTAACAGGTTGTGAAGTGACATCATTTGGAATTTTGGCACTATCAGAGGCAAGTTTAGGAACAAAGGCTCCAGAACTGGTGTCCAAGAATTATCTTTCTTTGGCAGTAAGAACATCCTTGAATGAAATCCCTTCCCCACCTGGGAAAGAGGAAGGGGTCCCTTTAATTCTAGGGAGTTCCTGTGATGAAGAACTGGTGGAAACAAAAGAGTCTGATCTGTAGGATGAGAAATGACTCCCTGGAAAGGAGGAATTTACTCTCGCTGCCTACTGTAAGCTTGATGAATGACTGCTTTTCAGAACCCATTTATCTAAAACTATCTGTTACCAATGAGAAAAGTGGAGACTCAGATTTTCTAGAAAAAAAAGTGGCCAGACTGGGAGGGTTTCACAAGGTCTCTAGAACAGACATTCAGACTTGCTGGACTGTCCTTGGTTATTGAAGGTTCAGGATGTCTTTTTGGAACCCCTTGCCATTTCTTCTTAATCATCTGTTTACCTGTATTTGTTGAGAGTATTTATTCTGTATTTTTCCAAAATCTGATGCAGATTTAGAAACTCCTTTGGAAGGAGAGTTGACAAATCTTAGAGAATTCTGCCCCTTTCATCACACTTTTTGATCTCCTCTGCAGCAAGGGACCGAACACTAAATCTCTATCCAAGGGAGAAATTAAAATCACATTTTTAACTTAATCTCAGAGGTTCTTAGAATGCAGCCATGCAAACATCCTCAAAACAGTACCAGTGGCAATAGCCCTCAAGAGGTATATACAGAGTCATACACACACTTCAAACAATGAGTAGTGACTTGTGCAGTAGAACAATCTAAGCTATTTAAATCAGATTCTTCCTCACATAACGAAACTCCAGTTGTAACATTTCTCATACTTTCGCAATATGCCAGAACAAGCTGTAAAATATAAGCCTGGCAATTCAAAATTCTGAAATTCAAAGTTGCAGAAGTATACACTTTTCCCCCCATAACATTCAGCAATTTTCCAATTCTTATTAGAAGGAGTAGGAATGGAATTAACTAAGTACATAGCAGCAGTGGGATCAGATAGGCTATAGCTGCTGGGTCAGGTTTGGAAATAGTCGATAAAAATTTAAAAGACAGAGAAACTCTATACATTCTCTTTTTATGGTCAGCTAGCTGACTATCATGAAAATTGCAGGCAGTAACACACACACACACACACACACACACACACACACACACACACACACACACACACACACACACACACGCACTCTCTAAAGCAGACAGGACAGGAGGAATGGGTATAGGCTCAGAAAATTATTTTTCTAACAACTTATAATATTTTCTGAGGGACTGAGAAACTTCAGTGTTCTCCCACTTAAAACACTGACATTCTGGCAATTGTCTCAGAGAAAGCACCCCCCAACCCACCCAAGATAGAATCAGAAACTGAGCTCTCCTCTCAGTCTGAATCAGACTTCTGATGAAAAAAACATGTATCTCCCCTGCATCTTTCTGTTCAGAATCAGAACCTTGAATTTGTTCGGGAAAGGAAGATTCCCTTTCTTGTACCAGAAACTACTTTACAGGAAGGATCAATATTCTGAATTAAATGTCAAGCCAAACCTAGTAAAATACTCCTATCCAAAGAAATTGAGGAGGAGTATATACATGCTTAGTTTTCTGTTTCCTTTTGACAGGAAAAATGTGTCCGACTGTGCTACTAGTGGCAGCAGTGGCTTTCCCAGGGATGGGCACAACTTTCTGACATAACATGGAAACCTTCCCTGTTCCCTTTCCCAAGACCAACAAGAGTTCATCTCCCTTGCTTAAAGGAACCTCAACAGTAACAGAGGATGTGGCTGACCCCCAGTTCATAGTGGCTATAGGTGCTACACCAGAGAGATCTGAGGTAAAAGATGAGTGGTCTGAGGTGCAACAAATGGCCACAGCAGAGTCACCCACCTGTGGCTGAGGCAAATTGCTAGCCTGTGGTGGTGGCAATGGCTGTTTGTTTAATTTTTTCTTTTTTTGGCTGGAAGAAGGATTGACTGTGAGACTGGTAGTCAGTTCCATGGTCAAGTCAAAAATTATGCCTTTTTCCCATGGAAGACATGCAGCAATTGCCAGTAAACACTACATGTTCACAGAAATTACTTTTATAACAGAAGAAACACAGCAAAAAGCACTTTAAAACACTGTGTCAGCCTCAGAAAGTAAAATAATACACTATATTCACAGAAAAAATGTTTCCTAATCCGCGGTGGTGCAGCGGTAGCATTGTTGCCTCACAGCAAGAGGTTGTCCCATTCAATTCTCAGCTAGTGTGCGGGGAGTGCCTTCTGTGTGGAGTCTGCATGTCCTCCCCGTGGGTCGAGTGGCGTTCCAAAAGACATGCGTGAATGGGCGTGCCTTCGTTGAAGGTTGGGTGTCAAGCTGGCAACTTGGCACCGTGAAAATCTACTACCAATCATTAGCGGACCGGAGTTCTGCTGTGACGACCCCTAACTGGGAAAAGCCGAAAGACAACAACAACATGACTTTTAATACGACAGAAAAAATGAGCGCTCTGTTTATAAGTACTTTACAGTCTCAATAGTCTAATAAAACAAAGCACTTCTAGCTTTAAAGTAGTTTTCCTGAAGAGGAAAGTAATAAATCAACAACAAATTTTAGACAATGGAAGATTTTTTCCCAAAAGGGAACTTATCTGCCCAGCAAAGAAATGCACAAACTGACTGTCGATCCTTAAGTGTCAGAGGAGCATACTTTTGTGTGGCAGTAAAGCTCTGAAGGTTTGTACACCCAAAGATGCCTTTTAGTCAACTCAGCTCAAGCTGACAATTTAACTGTGTGGTGGGTGTGTGGTGAGTGCCCTGAAGCTTGGAAGTTAGACTACTGTCATGTCCTTGTCAGGATATAACCCATATAACTAAGACTACTACAATAGCAGTCAATATGATAAGCATCCTGTGTATATATTCCAACAAATGTTTGATTGTGACTCAAAAGGAGGAATATATTTGGCCTTTGTTGATTTACTTTGTCTGTAGTTCTTTTGAATACATAGCTGATTCTATAGACTTGTCTAGACCTTTCCTTTTTGTAGAATGTTTAGAGCAATTAATTATGTTACTAGACTACTTTTGGGTTATCGTGATGTAGCACCTGCCTTCTGATTGGTTACTGTAAAACGTACATGTTTTGATAAATCCTTCTGTCTTTTTAAAGTTTTCTTCCTTGTCAGTCATTGCCCATCACAAAACTTTATGTCATATACAGATAAAGCAATCCAGTTTCTACGCTCTCTTTGTGATGTAATATACAAACACAAGGAACAGTGCAGGTCTTAGCATCAGTTTCTACAAAATAACTGTCATCTTCTTGCTTTCTGAAGTCTCTCCTGAATATTCTTTTATGTGTTGTATAGCTACTTCACAGACTATCTACATAATTTTCTGCCCAATCCTGACCCTCTATTTTTTGTAAGAAACATTTGTTCTGGCACAAGTTTAAAAGCCAGATAGTTAACAAATGGTAAACAAATAAATAATAAACAGATGGGGTTACCTTGGTTAAAATTATGCTCATATGATTCCATGGCAATAACGTGATATCATTCACAATAAAAAAAAATGAAAACAAATTAAAGAGGCAGACCTGAGTGGGTCAGTGGTGAAGATTATATACAATTGATATCTTCCAAAGGAATTAATTTAAGGAGATATTACAAGAACTTCTGATGTTTATATATGATCTTTCTCATCATACTGTCAGATAAAATTTAATTTAAATGAATTGTTAAAGTTGATTTCTTTTCTTTTATAAGTGGCTTTGTTGACTTTAATCGATCAAAGTGTCATGGTCAGCGTGGCAGTATGAAAACTAGTTAAGAACAAGGAGGAGATAATTTGGTACTTTCTTATTATACAGCCCCAGCGATAGCGGCCTGTGGTATTTTGAAGTTTGAATGCTAATGATCCAGCCATGACTTTTACTCCTCATATATCTTAATCTTGTTCGTGAAGTCTGAACAAAGTCAACATAATTGGAGTTAGATGGACATTTTCATATTTTAATTGTAGTTAAAAACTTAATGACACGTTTTATAGCAACATCCATAAATGTGCAGCTCTGTGTACAACTGAGTAACTGTAGCTGTACCTAACCAGAGTAACTGAGGGACAGAGCAACAATGCCACTCACGGCCAGCTGAGTATGTCAATGGTCATATCTGAATTAAATACTGAGTGACCTACCTGGCCAACCTAATTTTAACTTGTTTGCTAACCCGAGAAGGAATAAACCTGTGTTCTTACATTGCAAAAAAACTGAATGCTGGCTTAATTGCTTGCTGTTAGTAAGACAATTACAGGCTAAAATAGTTTTTATCCCTCATTTTAACAGACTCTGAAGAAATGGCATCAGCTGTAAGTTACTCCCATTCTAGACTGGGCACATATTTGGTAGTGCATCTTGTATGACATCAAAAACTTCAGCTTTAAGTGAATAAAATTGTGCCTTAACCTTATTTCTAATGTGCTATCGGTAACTGTATTGTTAGCTTTGCTGGCTCAGCTAATAGCAACATTTTTGCCAAAACAATATTCTTAATCTCTTCAACTACTTGTACTGCATTTTTTTTAGCAAAAATAAAAAAAAAACTGATGATAAGACAAAATCGTTTAATAAACTATCTAACAAATTACGTACATTTTCTAAATATCCTCCTAAAACAAATGCCTTCAAGGGAGGGGATTCCAACTTTCCTTATGTATTTTTGGAATTGAATAAAATACTGGCTTAAGAAAATATTTGATACTCAGACGTAGCAAATCTTCACTGGAAAGAAAATCTAATTCTACCAATCTATTTAACAAATCTGGTAACTGCTGTTGAAATGCACTGACAACATATAAGTCAAGTTGGTGTGATCGATTCATATCCCAACTTATTCCCCACCTCTGGAAAAAATTTCCACTATATATTAAGCTGAGTAGCACCCTTTCCACCTTCAAAAAAGCCTACATAATTGGATGGGTGGCCTCAGATTCTCTCCCAGTCTGTCTTTTATTGGCCTCCCTGAACTTTTGAACATGGGTCATCGGTAAGGCTTGTAATGGTTTGCAGATGGATTGTGTAGTACTTACCTATAAACCTATGAACCTAAGTTAATCAGCCAGACTATCAGCAGAAGCTCAGAATTTATAAATAAAATGCTGACTTTAAATTAGATTAATGAGTAGAATGTAATATGCCCGAAAATACTTTTAACAAATAAGGGTTAAACAAAATGAAAGCAATCAAACATGAATAAAAGCTATTGGGTGAAGCACTACTGATGTAGATAATAATGAGTGTAATATCTTCTTAAGTAGTACCACTGGTAAGGAAATACATTCACATAACAGTTTGGGTCACATAGCTTGTCAGAGGTTGGATACTGTGAAAAATATTGATAGTGTACAAGCAGAAAAGGCGTGGAGGAAGAGTTGCACACTCACAAAGTCATTTTGAATACTGTTTGGGGTAAAACAATGACATCTTGCATGATTATGCTGGCTCATTTGCAGGCTTGGGGAGCTTGCCAGGAGTATACCATTCAAAAAAGACCACACACTATATCAGTGAGTAAAATATGAAGGTAATGAGATGCTTAAATGTCATTAGGAAGCAGACAGATCCAACAATGTGTATATATATATATATATATATATATATATATATATATATATATCTTAACAAATGAAACGGTGCACGATGTCCAAAGTGCCCGGAGATAAACCAACAATACCACAAAACTCCAACACTAAAAAATATAAAAGTCAAAGCAATGGTGCATACTTGACTTTAAAGGCAGGCAATCTGCTTCAGAGACCTGTTTCACCCCATAGCGTCATCAGTGTGTGCCAAAAAGCAATATGTCCTCAATATATATATATATATATATATATATATATATATATATATATATATATATATATATCTAGGGAAACAGTGTTTAAAGCAATAGTATGTATAAATTTCCAAAGAAGTCCCATACAAATTTACTAAAAAAATAACATCACATTTCTAATAACACACAACTCTAAATATACAAAAATATATACCTCTGAACATGTATATATAATACCAATAAGCTATATTACCCATGGTCATTAATACCCGGTTTAAATAATGCTCCCAAGTTAATAATCCACATATGTTCCTTCCTAATTAAAATTTCATGCTTTTAGAAACTGTAAAATGGTCCCCCTCCACTTTATCTATCCCCAAGAAAACAAAATGGGCTGAATTATGTTGTAATATATGTTTGTATAATGCACTACATGTACGTTTACATTTAATGTCACTCACATGTAGTGCTATTCGCTGTTTGAATGAACATGACGTTTGCCCTATGTAAAATGACCCACAGTGGCACACCGCCATGTATATAACCCATTCACTCATGCATGTAATCCGATGTCTTATGTCATATACATTTGGGGTATTTACCGAAGGGAAGGATTTGGTCCGGGATATTAACTTGCAGTATTTGCAATGTCCACAAAAAGTGCTTCCCACTAGTGTTTTAGCTATAGAACCAATACCATAGGTTTATCCTTTCTCATAAGCCAAAAAGTGCTCACCCAGACTTTTACCCCTACAGAAACCAAACCTACAATTATCATCTAACAAGGCTAAAAAAAAATGATAGATAAAGTGGAGCAGGACCATTTTATGGTTATTAGAAATCTGATGTTATTTTTGTAATAAAATTGTATATGAGTTTGACACAGGGCAGATGTCATGTTCATTCAAACAGCGGATAGCACTACATGTGAGTGACAAATGTAAATGTACACATAGTGCATTATACAAATATATATTACAACATAATTCAGCCCGTTTTGTTTTCTTGGGGATTGATAAAGTGGAGGGGGACCATTTTACTGTTTCCAAAAAACATGAAATTTTAACTAGGAAGGAACGTATGAGGATTATTAACTTGGGAGCATTATTTAAACCAGGTCTTAATGACCATTGGTAATATGGATTATTGGTATTATATATACATGTTCAGAGGTATATATTTTTGTATATTTAGAGTTGTGTGTTGTTAGAAATGTTATGTTATTTTTTTAGTAAATTTGTATGAGACTTCTTTGGGAATTTATTATACATACTGTTGCTTTAAACACTGTTTCCCTATACATATATATATATATATATATATATATATATATATATATATATATATATATATATTGAGGACATACTGCTTTTTGGCACACACTGATGATGCTATGTGGTGAAACTGGTCTGTGAAGCAGATTGCCTGCCAAGAAAATTGAGTACACAATTGCTTTGACTGTTATATTTTTTAGTGCTGGAGTTTTGTGGTATTGTTGGTTTATCTCCAGGCACTTTGGACTTCATGTACCATTTCATTTGTTGAGATAACGTTTAATGAGTGCTGATGCTTCTTGGCAAGTGAATAGTTGATATTTAATCACACACTGGTTTACTTGCAACACATTGGAGGATTTGGATATCCAGGCATCTTATTAGCAGGTGGAGGTTATAACTCGTCATATTTTCAATATTGAAATGGCAGCTGAGCAAGATTTCAGGTCGTTTTTGGGTAATTTGATTACAGATAAGGACGAACTTTCTTCTTTTAATATGGAGATGGTGTTTTCACAGAATTTACATGGGACTGAGAAGCTGGACATGCAGCAACAGTATTGACGGAGACTACAAAAAAGGTACGCTCTAATGTTTGGCACTGTACATTGTTGAAGGCATATTCTAATGCCAAAATTGCTCCACAGGGGCTGCATGTTTATGTTGAACCTGGGGTGGGGGCAAATGATACAGCATTTATGCACAACTGGCACAAGATACAACAAAGTCCGTCAAATATGTTTATTTCACTGTTGATTGAGTATTATGAACAGCAGTTACCATTGTTAGTGGCCAAACTTAACAAATGTTATGAGCATATGCTGAAGTACATTACTTAACAAGGTTATGCCGAGAGACATGCTATACTTTTTAAAAGAGACTGACAAATATGACAAGGAGTTACAAGATCATAAAATTAAAAAGTACCAATGAGATTTAAATGACTTTAAAAGCGAAAGTGCTTACACTTGGAAGAAGACTAAGAGGTCGATTTGTTTTTTAGAAACTAATGGTTCCAGTAGACCAAAGAGAAAGAGGGTTCAATCTATACTGAGGAAAACCAATAACAGGTCAAGCACTTCAGTGGCCTCATCAGGTTATTCCAACACTGATACAGAGACTGATACAGGGGAACATTTTTCATCATTTTTCCCAATATCTAAGAAATCCAGCGTCCCTTTAGAAGGGGAGCCTGTAAACACTGGAAATGAAGCAGTGGAGCAAATGTTCATCAAAAGTTTATAGACTTAAATGATGGACATGGGCCTGGTACTGATTCTAATATTGAAGATAATCAGTTGGTGGTTAACTTACCTGATTATCACTTTTCAGATGTAGAGTCACAGTTGCTAAATAAAGGATTGGAATTTGTGCCATCATTTTATGTTTCCCATTATGATACAGTCAAAGATGTTAAGGAATTCTGTAGAGTGCTTAATTTGAAATACTTTTTTTGCACAAAAACACAGGAACAATTGGGACCTGAAGGAGGGTAATTTAACTTCAGAAAATCTCATTTTCAACCGCACTATCAAGGGTCCGTTTAGATTTTTGAACAACAGGTATTACAGGTGTTACATGTTAACCAATGACATATTTTAAATAATTTTTCTTATAATTTAACAACTGGTGAGAAAGTAGCAAAGAAAAATTTAAAAAATAATGACAGGTTTGTAATTTCTGGTGCAGATAAGAGAGGTGCCATAATGGTTTGGGATACACAATATTATAGACATGAGGCTGTTAGGCAATTAATAGATCCAATATCATATTGCCACCTTCCAGATGATCCAACAATGCGATTTAAGAGGACTATTGCTGAATATTTAAACCATGTTGTGGTTGAAGGGATTATCCAGACATCTTTTTTAACTCAATTGACGGTGGATGATCCACAACCACAATATTTTTATGTGGTACCAAAAATTCATAAATCAGTCACCAAACCTCCTGGTCACCCCATTGTTGCTGGAAGGGGTTCACTAATAGAGCCTATATCTGTTTATCTTGAATCTAAACTCAAAGCTCTTTTGGTGCTTGTATGAGCCAGAATTAAAGATACCAACCAATTTTTATCACTTATGAATGATTTACAATTCCCATGCAATGCATACTTGGGGACATTTGATGTGCAGGTGTTATACACCAGTATTTCACTCCAGGGTGGTATTACTGCAACAAAATATTAGTTACAATATTTATATATATATATATATATATATATATATATATATATATATATATAATGAGGCTGAAGTGGAATTTTTATTGACTCTATTAGGATTAGTGTTGGAACATAATGCCTTTTTGTTTGGCCAAGAATGGTATCTGCAGATTAAAGGTACCGCCATGGGTGCCACGTTTGCACCCATTTATGTGGACCTTTTTATGGGGCATTTTGAGTTGCAGTTCATATATAACGAAGACAATTTGTTTCTATCCCAATTAATCATGTGGTGCAGATAACTGGATGACTGCTGGATAGTCAGCTTGGATGGTTGGAGAGTATTTGTACCCTAGCTGAATAATAATAAAAATCGCATACATTTTAGTTGGAAAATTGATTTATTCAATGTTGAAGTCTTGAATGTTAATGTAACTAAAGTCATAGATGGGACTATAGTCACCAGTCTTTATCATAAACCTTTTTCCAATAATTCATTGTTGCATGCTAATAGCTGCCATCCCAGGCATATAATTGATAATATTCCAAAAGCCCAATTTTTGAGAATCAGACATATCTGCACCACTGCTAGGGATTTTAAAGTTGAAGCTCAAAACCTCAGATCTAGATTTAAATATCGGGGATATAGTGAAACCCTGATCAACAAGGCTTACCGGCCATCAACTCAAACATCGCGGACTGATTTGTTGCAGGATACAAAAGTCAAGACAGTAGATCAAGGTGGGAAACTTAGGTTGATAACTACTTTTGGCACCAATACTTTTAGGATTCAATCAGCAATAACCAAATATTGGCACATATTAATGTCTGATCACTTTTTTGGACCATTGTTAGATGATAATTGTAGGTTTGGTTTCCGTAAGGGTAAAACTCTGGGAAAGCACTTCTCAGCTTATAAGAAAGGATGTACCTATAGTATTGGTTCTGTAGCTAAAACACTAGTGGGAAGTACTTTTTGTGGACATTGCAAATACTGCAAGTTAATATCCAGAACAAAATCCTTCACTTCGGTAAATACCCCAAAAGTATATGGCATAAGACATCTGATTACATGCACGAGTGAATGAGTTATATACATGGCGGTGTGCCAATGTGGATCATTTTACATAGGACAAACATCATGTTTATTCAAACAGCAGATAACACTACATGTGAGTGACATTAAATGTAAACGTACACGTAGTGCATTACACAAACATATATTACAACATAATTCAGCCCATTTTGTTTTCTTGGGGATAGATAAAGTGGAGGGGGACTATTTTATGGTTTCCAAAAAACAAGAAATTTTAACTAGGAAGGAACGTATATGGATTATTAACTTGGGAGCATTATTTAAACTGGGTCTTAATGACCATTGGTAATATGGCTTATTGGTATTATATATACATGTTGAGAGGTATATATTTTTTTTTTTTTTAAATTTATTTAAAAAATTTTTGGGGTTTTGGGTTTTTGTTGTTAAAAGAAATTTTTTTTTTTTTTGGGTTTTTAAATGTTATTTTTTTTTAAAGTAAAAATTTTGTTTTTTTTTGGGAAAAAAAAAAAAAAAAAACTTTCTTTTGGGAAAATTTTTTTAATTAATAAAATTTAAAATTTTTTGGTTGGGCTTTAAAAACACTGGGTTTCCTTTTTTTAAATATATATTTTTTTTTTATTTTAAAATTTAAAAATTAAAAAAATAATTTAATTTTTTAAAAAATTTTTTAAAAAATAAAAAAAAAAAATTTTTAAAAAAAAAGGAAAAAACAAAAAAAAACTTTTGGGGCCCTTTTTGGGCCCCCAAAAAAACACCTTGGAAATAAACACCTAAAACGGTTTTGGCAAAACCAAGGTTTCTTGGGTTTTGGAAAGGCCAAAGGAAATTTTGCCTTTTGCCTTTAAAAAAGTCAAGTACACCAACCCCCCTGCTTTGGCCCTGTTTAAAAATTTTTAAAAAAAATTTTTTCCCCCCTTTTTTGGAGTTTTTTTTTGGTATTTTTAAAATTAATTAAATATAATTTAAATTAAAAATTTATTTTTTATTTAAATTTATTAAATTATAAAAAAAATTATAAATTTATTTTTATTTTAATTATATTTTAAAAAAATAATTTTACCTTTAACTACGGGAAACCCCTTTTGGGAATTTTTTAAAGTTTGATTTAAAATAAAGGGAAAAAATTGCCCTTTTGCTTACCAAATTTTTGGGGAGGGGGAAAAATAAAAAATTTTTTTTCCCGGGAATTTTGGGGCAAAAAAATTTTTCTTTTGGAAAAGGGTTAATTCAAAAAAAAAAATTGTTAAAAAGGAAAAAAAGGGAAAAAATTTTTCTGGCCAAAGTTTTTTAAAAAGGCCAAAAAAAGGGCAAGAGGGAAGAAAAAGGGAAATTTTCAGGGTTTTTGTTTTTTTGGGGCCTTTTTTTTTTATTTTTTATACCTTTTTTTTAAGAAGGTTTTTAAATTAATTTTTTTCCCCTTTTGAATTTTTTGCCCCCCTAGGGGTTTTTTTTTCCTTTAAAAAACCAAAAAAAAGGAAAATTTGGGGTTTTTAAAAAAAAGCTTTTTTGGGTAAACAAGTAAAATAAAAAAGGGCTTTTTAGAGGGGGGCTAATTTTGGGTTTTAAAAATTTAATTTTTTAGGGTTTTTTTTTTCTTTGGGTCAAGGCAAAAAGAAAAGAAGCCCAATTTAAAAAGGGAAAGATTTAAAAAAATTTTAAAGGGAATTTTTAAGGAAAACCAAAAAAGAAAAAGTTTTTAAATTTTAAAATTAACCCAAAGTTAAATTTTGGAAAATAAAACCCCCGGGGAACAAAAGGGGTTTGAAATTTTAAAAATTTCCAAATTCCTATAAAAAAACCCGAAAGGGATTTGAAACCAGATTTTTCAAAAAGGTAAGGGGCCAGCGGGGGAAAAAAACAAAAATTTGGGGCCAAAAAGGCCCCAGGGAGAAAAAAATAGGACGGGAAAAATTTTTTCCAATTAAAAACATCATTTTTGGTAGCAACCCGGGGGTTGAGGGGGAAAAAAAAATTTTTTTTTCCCAAAAATTTTTTGCCAAAGAAGGGAAAACAAAAATTTGAAAAAAAATTAAATTTCAAAAAAAAAGGGGGGCCTAAAAAAATGTTTTTTTTTTTGGGAAACAACCCCTTTTTTTGGTGGGGAAAAAAAAAAAAGGTTAAAAAAAACATTCGGGGGAAGGGTTTTCCCTAATTCTTGGGAAAAATTTTGGGAAAAAATTTAAAAATTTTTTGGGGGAAAAAAATAGGGGGTTCCCCTTTTTTCACTTTAACCAAAAAAGGTTTTGGGGGCTTCCCCAAACCCAAAAAAAAACCTTCGGTTTCCCGGGGCTTCCTAACTTGGGGGGGGCTTTCAAAAAATTTGGGGTCAAGGCCTCTTTTCCCTTTTTTTTGGAAAATTTAAAAAATTTTTCGGGGTTTCCTAAATGGGCCGGGGGTGGGGGCCTTTTGGGTTTGGCCTCGGGGGGGAATTTTCCCCCTTTCCAAAAAAGGGCCTGAAAAACCCAATTCAAAAGGGCAAAAAAAATTAAATAGTTTTTGTCTTTGGGGGCCAAGGGGAAAAATGAATTTTTTTTGGAACCAAAATTTGGGGTAAAAGCTTTTAAAAAAAAGGTTTAAGGAAAAAAGGGAAAAAAGGGAAACATTTTTTTTCCTTTTTGGGGGGAAAACGAAAAAAAAACTGTTTTTTTACCCTGTCCAAAAAAATTTTTTTAAAAAACATTAAAAAATGTTGTTTTCCTTTTGGTTTTTCTAAACCTTTTTAAAAAAAACAAGATCAAATACAATTTTGGTAATTTTTAATTTTTTTCCCTGTTATTACCCCACGGGGGCAAAAACATTTTTTAAAAAAATTAATTACCATGTAAAAAAACCAGCCCCTTTTAAAAACCCTCAAAAAACCCTTTTTTTCCTTTTTGGGGGGAAAAAAGATTAAAAATTTAAAAAAGGGGGTAAAATTTTTGGGGTTTTGGGGTGCCCCCCCAAAGGGGCCTTTTTGGTTTAAAATTTCCCACAAACCCTTTTCAAAAAAAAGATTTTGGAAAAATTCCCTTGGTTAAAAATTTTCCAGTTTTAATGTTAAGGGTTAAAGAAAATAATTTTTAATCCAACCTTTGGCAAAAAAGGGGGGAAACCCCAAAGTTTTTAAAAAGGGCAGTGGTTTGCCGCAAAAAAGGGGTTTTTGAACCCCAATGCCGGGTTTTTGGGGAAATAAAATTCTTAAACAACTTTAACCAAAAAAAATTTAAACCTTGTTCTAAAATATTTTCTTAAACCCTAAAATTAAAATTTGGCTGGGAAAAGTTTTGAAAAGGGAAAGCCCCATAAGCGGGAAAATATAAAAATTTTATAAAATGGGGGGGACCCAGTTTTGACCCCATCCTTAAAAATTTAAAGCCCCTAAAAGTAAAGGCCCAAAATTTTAAAAGGGGGTATGGTGGCAATTGTATACAGATGCATCCATTGGGGCTTAATGATCACATACCTTTTAAAACCTTTACTAGAAAGGGAAAACAGTCAATGCACACATAACAGATTTTGAATTATCATACAGGGAAAACAAACTTTGCTTTTTGGCAAACAGAAGTATTTTTGGGCAATAGTAATTTTTTTTTTTATTGCATTTTTTTTATTGAAAAATTTTGGGTTTGATTTTTTTCCCCTTCCTATTTTGTAAAAGAGACACATGTAATAATGGAGTATTTGATGTACTGAAGATTTTGTACATGGATCTGGGTTCAATAACAAGTACCTCAATTTAGTGAACATTTAAAAAATTAAATTTAGGGGAAGGGGTACATTTATAGTATACCTTTTGTAATGTGTGATGATTTGTGCTTGGTTTTAATTTTTGTATTTTGGTTGGGCCTTTAAAATTGGCCCAAAACAGTAAAACATTAAAAATTTTTTTTGATTTCATTTTAAAAAACGTCATTTTTTTTTAAAGAACATTGGAATGAGGCCAAAAGGGAATTTGTGGGAAAAGGGCCCAACTTTAAAAAATTTTTCCAAATTTGTGGACGGGGAAAGGTTTTTCCGGGCTGTGGCGACCCAAAAAATTTCCGGGAAAAGGGAAAAAGACCACCCAAAACCCATTTTAAAGTATTTTTGTTTTTAGGAAAAACCTTTTTAAAAAAACATTGGCCCCACAACATTTTTATACATGTAATTTTGGTGATTTAAAATCTTTTTAAGAAAACCCCATTTTAAAATTTAAATTTTGAAACCAAATTTTTAAACTCAAAAAAGTAAAAAAAGAGGGTTCTTGATAAAGCCCCCCTTTCCGGGGTTAAATGTCAATATTTATTAAAAAGGGAAGTTTTTTAAGCCAAAAGTTTTGTTGTTCGGGAAAAAATTTTCTTTTGGGGATTTTTAATTTTAAGTTTTTTTTTTTCATTTTTAAAATTTTTGGTTGGATTTTTTCCCCTTCCCAAAAAAAAACCGGGTAAAAATTATTAACTAAACGCTTTGTTGGTTTAACCCCGGTTAAATTTTTGGCCAAAGGGCCCCAAAAAACAAAGAAAGGGGTTTAAATCCCAAATTTCACACCGGGGGAAGTGGGAAAATTGTTTTATAATAATGACATTAAAAAAAAAGGAAATTTACTTTTTAAAATTAAGGCAATACCCCTCTTTGGGTTCCACTGTCTGGATTAAATTTTGGATTACAAGCCACCCTGGTTTTTGAAGGGCAACGGAGAAAAGCCCTCCCCATTTGGGGTCCCATATGTTAAAATTTTCCCCTGGAAAATTTAAAATTTCGGGGTTCTTTTTTTAAAGTTTTTGGTTAAACCCAAAACCAACCCAGCAGGTTTAAAAGCAATGGGTTTTCGGATTCCGTTTTTTTTTCCGTTTGGGGAACTGGTAAAGACCAGTTTAAAAACCCAAGGAAAATTGCGCTTCTTTAAAAATTGTGGCAAAAGAAACTTTTTAACAAAGGGTTATTTAAACCCCAAAGTCCAAGGAGCAAAATCCCAAGGGTGGCCAATGGGCCCCAGAAAAAATTGTTTTTAAAAGATTTTTGTTTAAAACTGTGATTTTGTAAGGGGATCTAAAGTTAATAAAAAACCTAAATTTTATCCCCCGAAAAATTTTTAAGAGATTTAAAAATTTAAAATTTTTAAAAAAGTGAATTTTTTGGTTTTTTTTTTGCCCGGGGTTTTTTAAAAAAATTTGTAATAAATTTCAAAACGTTCTTTGGGACGGGTTTTTAAGGGGTACCCTTAATTGGGAGGGGCAATACAAAAAAATTAAAATGAATTTAAACCAATTCCCCTTTGGGGGCCCCCAAGGGAAAAGAAAAGAAAAAATTTTTTTTTTGATAAAAATTTAAAAATTTGGAAAAATTTATAATTTTAATGATGTTTTTGGGAATTTTTAAAGAAAGATTTTAAATTTTTAAATTTTTCTCCCAAAAAAAATTTAAATGCCAACAATTTAAATTTCTGAAAAGCCAAAAAATTTAAAATTAAAAATGAAAAAAGATAAAAGGGATTTTTTTAAGAAAGTTTAGGGGGTTCTGCTTCCATTGGGATTTTAAAAAAAGGGAAAAGTGGGAAAACAAACAAAGGTTTCGGTAAATTAACAATTTTGGGGACAGGGAATTTTCCCTATATAAAAGGCCCCTTTCCCCCACCAAGAAATGATTAAATTTTCAAAGGGTTGGAAACAAGGAACCACTGGTTGGGAAAAAGGAAGGAAAGGAAAGGCCCCAAAACCCTTTTAAAATTTAAGGGCAAATAAAAGAATTTCCACTGGGGAGAAAGGGGATTAAAAGGGAAAAGGGTTTTAAGGGGGAAAACAGAAAGACCTCCCCTTAAACCCCATTTTGGTGGGATCCCAAAGTGATTACCCCAAAAAATAGTTCCAAAATTTAAAATTATAATTAACGGGTTAACTTAAAACCAGCCCCAACTTTGACCTATAAAAAAGGGGTAGAGGGCTTTTCCACCACTGTTTTTGGGGGTGGTTAAAAGGGTTTAAAAGGGGGTGAAAATCAAAAATTTTTTCATTAGGAAAAAACTAGGAAAAATTATTTTAAAAACCCCAAGCCCATTTATGGAGAAAAAAAAAGGGGGGATGGTTTCACCCAAAAAGGAAAAAGTTTTTATATTTTGGTTTTGACCAAATGTACGGGCTATGAATAAACCCTAATTGAAAAGGGAAAATTTTAAAAAAATTAATTTAAAGGGAAAAACTAAAAAATTTTTAATTTAGCAAGGAAAAAAAAAGAAAATTAAAAAATTTTTTAGGGACCAATATTGGGAGGGGAAGCCTGAAAAAGTTTGGTTTAATTTTTTTGACCCTTGGATTCCCAAAAATTTTTATAAATTCAAAAAAATTTATTTTTTTTTAATGAAAGGGGAACCAAATGAAATAAAATAAACCCCAATAGAAACATTGAAGAATTTTTTTGACAAAAAAATTAAAATTTTAAAAATTAAAATTTTAAAAAGAAAAAAACATAAAATTAGCTTTTTTTTGGGTTTCCAAAGGGAAAAGTGTAACAAACCATAATTTCGGGCCGGGAATCAAAACAAACCCTTTGGGAGCGGGGACCCCTTTAAAACCGAAAATAGAAAATTTTTCCAAAAGGTTGGAAAACGGAAAAAAGGGATTGGAAAAAGGGAAGGGAAAATTTTTTAATGCCCAACCCTTTAAATTTTGGGGGAATTTTTTAAAAGTTTTCCTGGGGAGGGGGGGTTTTAAAGGGCATTTGGGGAAACATAAAAAAATCCCCTGATTTAGAATGGGGGAAAAGGGTGGTTTTTTCTAAATATTTTCCAAAAATTTCAAAAATTAAAATTCAAGGTTTAACATTAAAAAACAGAACATTTTTCCCCCCTATATCCAAATTTGGGTTTAATTTAACTGGGAAAGGTTTGTTGTTTAAAAAGGGGTTTTTTCAAAATTTTGGGAAAATAATCCCATTTTTATGGAAAAACCCATCCTTGAGAAAAAGCGGGAGATTTTGAAAAGTTTTTTTTGGAAAAATTTGGGAAAAAACAGTGAAAAGGGGTTTACCCCAGAAAAATTTAAAAGGAAAAAAAAAGGGAATTTATTTTTAAGGAGCCCAAATTTAAAAATTTAAAAGAAAAATACTTTTCCTAAAGGGGATTTGGAATTTACCACCAATCCCCCAAAAATTTTTATAAATTTACAAAGGAAATGAAAGTGGTGAAAAAAAACATAAAGGAATATAGATATGAAAAGAAGAAAAGTTTTTAATCCCCTTAAATTTTTAAAAAAAAAAGGGGTTTTTTAAAGGGGTGAAAAGATGTAAAATTTTTCCAAAAAATTTTGGGGACCAAAAAAACCCCATTGGGGAGCAATGGAAAATGAAAAAGGAGAGAAAATTCCACAACATTTTTTAAATCGGGGTTTTTTTAAAAAATTACCTTTAAGGAAAAAAATTTTTTTATGACCATTTTTGGGGGGAATTTTTTTATGTTTTGGGGTTTAAGAAAAAAGGAATTATTATACCTAAGCCTTTTTTTGTCTTTTCTTTTTCTTGTTATTTAAACAAGGGCCCCATTTTTTAAAGGAAATTTTTACCCCCGGGGCACCCCAAAAATGGGGTTGGGAACCCCAATTCGGTTTGGAAAAAGGGAAATTTAAACCCCAACTTTAAACAAAATTTAAAAAAAAGGGGTTTCAAAAAAAAAAGGAATTCAAAAATTTTTGTTTATTTTTTTAAAAGGTTGCCAGGCCGGGGGAAAAAAGGGGGGGAAAAACGAGAGAAGTTTAAAAACGTTTTAAAGGTCCCCATAATTCAAGAAAGGGTTTAAACTGCCCTTTTGCCTTAAAAAGGGGGGGCCCCCCAACCCCTTTTTTTTCCCTCTTGGAAAAATTTAACAGACCCAAAAGGTTGCCCCTGGGGGCCCAAACCTTTGGGGAAAAAGGGGGGGTAATGGGGAAAAATTGTTAAAGGCACCCATTTGGCTGGGGTTTAAATCCATTAATTTTTTATTTTAAACCCCTTTTTTCCCTAGTAAAACAGTAATGACAAAAACCCTTTTTGGAAAATAAATTTTTGGAAACAAACCTTTTTTTTTGCAAAAAAAAAAATTTATAATTTTCTAAATTTTTTTTTTCCAAATTTTTAAAAAATTTTTTAGGGGGAAAAGTTTAATGTGTTTTTTCCCAAACCTAATTTTGGGGAAAAAAACAGGAATAATGGATTTTTTGTTTGTTTTGAACGATTTTGGAAAAAGGTTTGGGGTTTTTCTCAAAGTCCCTTTTCTTTGTGAAAAAAAAAATTAAGGGGGTGAAGGGACATTTTTTAGAATTTTTTGGGAATGTAATAGGTTTTGGTTTAAATTTTAAAAAGTTTTTTTGGAAAAGGAAACATTAAAAAATTAAGGACAACAATTTTAAAAACCCCCATGAGGAAGGTTCCTTTTTATTTTAAAGGGGAAAACCTTTAAAATTTAGACCAAAACAAATTTTTAAATTGTAAAAAATTGAAATGAGAATGCTCAGGGGAAAAAGAATTTCAGGGGGTTTGAAAAGAGCTCCAAAAACATTAAAAAAAATTTTTTGGGGCCAAATTTTAAGGCGTTTCCATTTGTTTTAAAATTTTGGGAGGGTTTTATAATTTAAAATTCTTAAGGGGGTTTTTAAAAAAAGGAACCTGGTAAAAGGGAAAATCCCCAGTTTTTAAGGGGTTGCCGGTGGTTGCCGGTTTTAAATCATTAGACCCCAAATTCCAGATAGGTTCAAAAATTTAGGGGGAACAACCCCAAAATTTAAAAAAAAAAAATAAATTTGGCTCCAAAAACTACTTTTTTACCCCTAAGGGGAAAATGGGGAAAGGCTTCCCCGGGGCCAATTTGGGAACCCCACCATAAGGGGGGGCAAAACCTCATTTTTTTTGGGGGTAAAAAAGTTCGAAACCCCCTTTCCAAAAATTTTCCCCTAAAGTTAAGGCCATCAACTAAAAGTTGGGTCAATTTTTAAAAGGGGTTTCCCCGGGGTTAAGGGTTCCTCCCAAAACCATGAAGGAACCCCCATTCCAATTTTACCAAAAATAACGGCCCCTTTTGTTATATCCCAAAACAAACTTTGCTTTTGCAAACAAAAAAGTTTATTCCGAAAAGAATGTTTTTTCCAAATTTTGGGTTGGAGGGTTTTTCCCCCCCTTTTTGAAAAATTGTATAATGAAGTTTAAAAGGTTTTTGGGGTACATGGATCGGGGGGGGTTTACAAAGACCTCCTTTGGTAAACCCTTAAAAATTTTTTAAAGAAGATTTTTTTGGGCATTTTGTTACCGAATTTGGTGAGAGGGGGTTGTTTGGTTTTTCCATTTTGGGGTACTGGGGGGGGTGTGGCCGGGGAAAAAAATTGGCCCACCAAAAGGGTTTTCCTTTTAAAAATTCTCCCCTGACCTTTTGTGGAGAATAAAGGGCATATTTTAATTTAAAATTTTTTTTGTGGGGGCCTGAACTCCCGAAAAAATTTTCCTATGAAAAATTTAGCGGCCGGGCCGTGGTGCCCCTTTAAGGGGGAAAAAACCCCAAAAGAAAAAACAAACCCTTTTAAAGTATTTTTGGGGGTAAGGGAAACCATTTAAAAAGGAAAACCCCAACCAGTTATATCCCATGATGAAATTTTGGTGAACACTTTTAAGAAAAGGGGGGGTTAATTTTAAATTGGGCCAAAGGGGAAAAAATTTCCTGAACCTGTAATTTTGAGGATTTTCCCCCTAAAGAAACCACCATTTCCCCGTGGGGAAATTGCTAAATGCCCATTGGAATTTTTTCCAAAGTTTTAGCCCTGCGGGTTTAAATTTGGGTTTTTTTTCCCCGGTTTTTGGGGAAAAAAACCTTAGGAGGTCTGTGGCTATTGTTTTTCCAAAAGGTTTTTGGTATTTATTTAATTTGAATCCCCTTTGGGGTTGGTTCTAAGGGTTTGGGGAAAGGGATTTCCCAAAAAGGAAATTAAACCCCGGAAACCTTACCCATCGGAGGGGGGAAGATTTGGGAAATTGAAATTTTCCCGGGGGAATTTCCTAAAAGGGGGAAAGGGGAAAACCCCTAATCAAAGGTTTTCAGGGAGCCCCCTTTTCCCCGGTTTCGGGGACCCCTTGCCTTTAAAAAGGGGCCCCTTTTTTTATCGTTAAGGGGTTGCCACTGTCGGCAAAAAATTTGGGTTTTACAACCACACCCCCCTTTTGTTTTAAAGGCCGGGGGGCAAACAGAGAAAGAGTTTTCCCCCGCCCATTGGCCCCAAGGTTTCCCTTCACCTGGGGGCCCAAAGGGGCCCATCAAAGGGAGAAGGAAAGGGTTAAAAGGGGACCCAAAACCCCAAGCCCACCCGGGCCCTTCGTAAACCCACAGGTTGGGCTTTGGGCCTTCACGCTGATTTTCCGTTTGGGGAACGGGAAATTAAAGGGCCGGGAACTTTTTTAGGCAGCGGGGCCTGAAACCCCCAGCCCTTTAAAATATTTCATTTGGTAAAGGCAAAGAAATTAGGAACAAAGGTTTAAAAACCCGCTCCATTTAGGGGCCAAAACCTTTTTGGGGATGGACGGGCAGGAAAGGATTTAAAAGTTTTTTGGGTACCAACCCCCGGGTGGGGGTTTGTAAGGAATTGTTTTTTAATGGGGCAATAAATTTGAACCCCGGGGGAAACCTTAAGAGTTAATTTCCACCCTTGGGGAAAAACCTGTTTTAAAAGGGGTTTTAAAAAGAAAACCCGGGATTTAAACCAAAGATAAATTTAAAATTGTTCCTAAGGGGATTTTTTTAATTTTCCCTTGGGAAATTTCAAGTCTAAAAAAGGAAATCCTAAAATCAACCCCCTTTGCCCAAATTAAAGTATATCCAATTTTTGACAAATTAAAGGGAAAAATTTAAATGTTTTTAAAGTTTTGGAAAGGCTAAAATGGAAATTTGAAGAAGGGAAATTCCCCAAGGGGGAAAAACCCTTACCCGGGGGAATTTGGGCCTGACAAAAAGAACAAAATTTTTAAAAATAAAATAAAAAAGGGGGATAAAAGAGCCCTTAAAACCCAGTCCCAGTTTCTCACCGGGGAATGTTAAAAAAGGAGGTGAAACCCCCAAACCCTTAGGAAAAAAAAGGGCCCCCAAGGGAATCCCCGAGGAGAGCACCACCCCCAAAGGGTAATGGGGAAACTTTTCAAAGGGGTTTGGAAACCCAGGAAACCCCAACCCCCTTTTGGAAAGGGAAAAAGGGGGGAAGGGAAAAAAGGGGATGAAAAACCCCCAAACCCAACCCAAACTTGGGTTAAAGGGGGAATTTAACGGGGGGATTAAATCCCCTTGGTAGAGGAGGACTTTTGGGCCAAGACCAATTGAAAACCTGCCACTTTAAAGGTGGGGGTTTATAACCGGAGGGACCTTAAATGGTTCCTTTTCCCCCCAAATAAAAACCAGGAAAATTAAGGAAAAGCCCCTTTTGACCTTTTCCCTAAAGGGATGGAAGACCTTCCACCCCCAGCCGGAAAAAGGTTGATTGGTTTAAGGGACCTTTAAAAGGAAAATAATTAGCCTTTTTTAAGGACAGAGCCTTACATGGGGCGGGGGGACAGACCCCGGGGGTTCACCTCAAAAGAAAAGTTTTTAATTTTCCCCGATCCCACCCCAAAGGCTTATAGATAAATGGCTAAGGGGGGTTTTAAAAAAACTCCAAAATAAGGAAAGGTTAAAAACAAAAAGTTAATTTTTGTTTTTTGGGGAACCGGAACCCCCCGTTTGGGGGAAGCCCCCAAACAATTTTTTTCCCCCTGAAAAGGAGGGGTGGGGTAAAATTTACCCCGGATTTCCCCAAAAATGAAGACCTAAATAGTCAGGTAAAAAAAGTTTTACCGTGTAAACATCTTTCAACGATAATTTTAAAAATTGAAATTTTTTTAGACAAAACAAACCACAGTAAAAATTAAAAAACCCCTTTTTAAAATAAACCCAACCAAAAAACCCCCCAAACGGGGGTTTTAAAGGTTCACAAAAAATTTAAAAACCCTTTTTTAAAAAATTAATTTAAAGAAAACTTAAAAAAAAAATTTTTGGGGCAAAGGGGACAAAATGTTAAAAACCCCAACGGGAAAAGAGAAAATTCCACACATGGTTAAGGACTCGTGGGATTTTTTAAAAAATTATCCTGTTGATTTATGGAAAGAAGGATTATTTTATGTCACCATTGATGTGGTGGAATTGTTTTCATGCATTCCTAAGGAGGATGGTATGAAAGCATTTAGTAACAGTATTAAAAAATATGCTGACTTAGAATGGGACAGGGTGTGTTTGATTCTAGAACTCATGTCCATTGTGCTAGATCACAATTACATATTATATGAGGATGAACACTTCAAACAAACCAGGGGGTAGCTATGGGGGCAGCATGTGCCCCCATATATGCCAATTTGGTTATGTTAGACTGGGAAGAGTCAGTAGCTTTCAAAAGTGTTTATTTCAAACATGTTAGATACTACTCCCGATTCTTGGATGACATTTACATCCTCTGAGATGGAAGTCAGGAGATTTTGAACAGTTTTATGGAATATTTGAACCACAGCAGTGATTACCTTAGGTTCACTTCTTCCAGCAGTAGTGAAGGCATAGCATATTTGGACACTTATATTTCCAACGGAGACAAAGGCTTCACATCTCGTATCCATAGAAAAAATACATTTTCTAATGGTTATTTAGAATATACCAGCAATCACCCTAGAAAATTGTTATACAATATATACAAAGGACAATGCATTAGAGTGGTGAGAATGACATCAGAATATGCAGATATGAAAGAAGAAATAGATTTTTATCACTGAATTGTTTAAAGAAAGGGGTTATTGTAAGAGCATGATGAAAGATGTGAGGAAATATATTACAAAAGAATGGGGACACAAATACACCCCATTGTTGGGAGCTAATAGGAAGGATGCCACACCCAAAGGAGCAGAACTGGTGAATTCCACTAACACTGCTTTTCATCGAGCATGCATTTTAGAATACGGACCATTCACCAATAAGGTTAAGAATATTATGACCAGTAATTGGAATGTTATGATGGTTGATCAAGAAATAGTGAATATTATAGGTCCTAAGCCTTTGTTTGTCTATAAAATGGGCTGTAATATCAAAATGTATTTGGAACAAGGGACAGTAAAGAGAAATTTAGATTATCGCAAGCACACCAAGAAATGTGGTTGTTGTAATCAATGTCAGGTAATAATGGAAGATGAAGGGATTACATTAAACAACATTAACAAAACTAGAATTAGGTTTCAACAAGGCAATTGCAATTCTAAATTTGTGATATATTTGGCGAAATGTAGGACATGCTCAGGATATAATATAGGGAAAACTGAGAGAAGTTTTAGAAAATGTATTTAAGATCACCTATATAGTATCAGGAGAAAGGATATAAACAATGCCCTTTATAGACACATAGAGAAATGTGGGGACAATCACAGTTTTAGATTTGCCATCTTGGAAAACATTTCAACAGACCCTAGAGGAGATGATCATAAGGCCACCTTGGGGTATAGGGAGGTATGGTAGCAATTGTATACAGATGCATCCACCTCGCCGGGGCTTAATGATCACATACCTATTAAACCTTTACTAGTAAGGAAGCAGTCAATGCACACATAACAGCATTTTGAATTATCATACATGGAAACAAACTTTGCTATTGGCAAACAGAAGTATATTTGCGCAATAGTAATGTTTTTTTTTTTTATTGCATCGTTTTTTTATTGCAAAATTTTGATTATGATGTTTTTTCCCTAACCTATTTTGTAAAAGAGACACATGTAATAATGGAGTATTTGATGTACTGAACGATTTTGTACATGGATCTGGGTTCAATAACACGAGTACCTCAATTTAGTGAACAGTTAAAAATTATTTAGAGAGTAGTTTAAGGGTACATTTATAGTATACCTTTTGTAATGTGTGATGACTTGTGCTTGGTTTTAATATTTTAAAGTATTTTTGTATAGGAACACATTATACATTAGGACACAACAGTATATATACAGTGATGAAATTTTGGTGCACTTATCACTTTAAGAAAACATGTAACATTTAGTTGGCGCCAAAACAAAGTATTTAAATTGCAACACTAATGTAATGAGATGTTCTCATGAAGCCCACATTTCAGTGGGTGAAAGAGCTCAACAACTATTAAAAAGAGATTTTTTAAACCAAAGTTTAGTGCTGTCTGCATTCGTTGGTGATTTTAATTTTGAGTGGTTTTATCATCTTAGGAGTCTGTGGACTAGCATTCTTACAACAAGATTTCTGGTGATATCACTAGGGAAATCCCCAGTTTTCTCAGTGTCTGCAGTGGTTGCCTGCATTAAACTGCATTATGATCCCAATCCCCCGCCAGTATGTTGCTCAATGAATTTTGCAGAGCAACATACCAATTAAAAAAAAAAAAAAGATCACCTCTGTTGCTACCACACACTATCTTTCTTACCCCCTACACTGTAATGCTGGTGAGCTTCTGACAATGGAAGCACATACAGCAGCAATCACCTCATTATTATAATATGGTGGTACCCAGTTCTGCACCCCATACCTAATATTAGCACTACAAAGTAAGGCAGTCAACTAAAAGTATGGTGGCAATTGTATACAGATGCATCCACCTTGCCGGGGCTTAATGATCACATACTTATTAAACCTTTACTAGTAAGGAAGCAGTCAATGCACACATAACAGCATTTTGAATTGTCATACATGGAAACAAACTTTTCTATTTGCAAACAGAAGTATATTTGCGCAATAGTAATGTTTTTTTTTTTATTGCATAGTTTTTTTATTGTAAAGTTTTGGTTGTGATGTTTTTTCCCTTACCTATTTTGTAAAAGAGACACATGTAATAATATAGCAATAACGACGCTGGTGTATGTGTCGGATTTAACCACGGTTGGCGTGGTTTGGTCCCGGAAGCCCGAGGGACCAAACAAAGACAACCGTGGTTAAATCCCACATTACCCACACCCAGAAGTGGTTATTATTATAATGACATTATTTAAGAAAAGAAATAATTACTTTTCTTAAATAATGGCATTGTATAATGCCTCTTTGCTGCCCTTCCGCAGCTGTCTGGTATTCCACGGCAGTTCTGATGTACTTTCGCATGCCACGCAGTACATCAGAGTTGTGGGCAAAAGCAACGGAGAACGCAAGATCTCCGTTGCTTTTTACTGTCTCACTATGTTAAATGGGTTTAACATAGCGAGACAGGTTTAAAATAACAGGAGATCTCCGTTGCTTATTTTAAAGTTAAATTCATGTTAAACCCATTTAACATAGCGAGACAGGTTTAAAAGCAACGGAGATCGCAGATCTCCGTTGCTTTTTACACACTGTGTCGCTATGTTAAAGGAGTTTAACATAGTGAGACAGCTTTAAAAAGCAACGGAGATCTGGCGTTGCCTTTTAAACCTGTGTCGCTATGTTAAACTCTATTAACATAGCGAGACAGTGTTTTATACTAACGGAAAAAGTCCGGGCGACCGGACCTTTTTCCGTTAGTATATTGAGGGATTTACAACGGGCACGCTGGTTGGGCTGGCCAATCAGCGTGCACGTTTTAGAGGAAGAATTGTATAATAGAGTATTTGATGTACTGAATGATTTTGTACATGGATCTGAGTTCAATACACAAGTACCTCAATTTACTGAACAGTTAAAAATTATTTAGAGAGTAGTTTAAGGGTACATTTATAGTATACCTTTTGTAATGTGTGATGATTTGTGCTTGGTTTTCATTTTTGTACTGTGGTGGTGGTGCTGTGGTAGCATTGTCGCCTCACAGTAAGATGTTGTTCTGTTTGATTCTCAGCTAGAGCGTCTTCTGTGTGGAGACATGCGTGAATGGGCATACCTTCATTGAAGGTTGTGTGTCAGGGCCGGCAACTCGGCACGTAAAAAAATCTACTGCCAATAATTAGCGGACCGGAGTTCCGCTGTGGCGACCCCTAACCGGGAAAAGCCAAAAGACACAACATTTTAAAGTATTTTTGTATAGGAACACATTTATACATTAGGACACAACAGTATATATACAGTGATGCAATTTTGGTGCATTTATCACTTTAAGAAAGCATGTAACATTTAATCGGTGCCAAAACGAAGTATTTAAACTGCAACAACAATGTAATGAGATGTTCTGATGAAGCTCACATTTCAGTGGGTGAAAGTGCTCAATGACTATTAAAAGGAGATTTTTTAAGCCAAAGTTTAGTGCTGTCTGCATTCATTGGTGATTTTAATTTCGAGTGGTTTTATCATCTTAGGAGTCTGTGGACTAGTGTTCTTACAACAAGATTTCTGGTGATATTAGTTAACTGAATGCTTTGTTGGTTCTACAGTCGTTTGCCATGGATTCCATGAGTGATGACCAACCGGCACCTTCACCCATCGGGAGAGAAGATGTATTGAAACTCCAGGCGGAAGTTTCTACACTCAGGGGTGATGTGAGCAGACTAATCAAACTGTTTTCATGGCGGGAGTCAATGTAGCAGGTAACAGGAAGGACGACATCCTTGACAATTTAAAAGTTAATGGCAATAGTATCAGTAATGGGTTGCCACTGTCTGGCAGTAAAGTGGATTACAAGCACACACCTGTGTTCGAAGCAGGCAACAGAGAGAGAGCTCACTCAAGCCCAGTGTGGATCCCATAGTGATTATCTCCTCACCTGAGATTCCAAATGGTCAGGGGTCTGGAGTCAGAGTATGAGCAGTTATAGCTCTACCAGCTACTCAAGCTCAGTCAGAGCCTAGTAACAGCAGTCAGATGGGCATTTCGGACTTCACGTTCGATTTTTCGTTTGGGGAACTGGATGAAGAGGCCAGACATATAGGCAGCAAGCCTAAGAGAATGCAGCCGCTTAAAACATATTTCAGTGTGACGGCTAAAGAAACTATGGACAAAGGTACTGTTAAACCCAGCTCCATTTATGGAGCAAAATACAATGGGGATGGTCACAGGGGACAGAAAGATGTGTATTTAAAAAGATTTCTTGATACTAACTGTGAGTTTGATCAAGTGTATCATGACTATGTTAATGAGCAACCTCAATCTGTTATACCCGAGGGAACATTAAGAGATTATATTTACACACTGGGGAAAAAGCTGAATTTAATTAATGGTTTAAAATTAGACAACGCGTATTTAAACAAATGTATAAATTCAAAAATTGTTCCTATGGGACTGCGTTTTTTTAAGTACCCTATGGGAGTGGCAAGTACTGAAAAAGTTAAATGCGAATTTAATCAATTCTTTGACCAATGTGGATTACAGTATATGCAATTGTTGATCAAATTCAATGATGAAAAGTTATGTATTTTAATGAGTGAAGTGGAACGGCTAAATGAAATGATAGTTAATGATTTATTATTCTCCCAATGGGAGAAACTATATGCCAAGCAATTTGATTTGGCTGACAAGAAGACACAAAAAGTTTACAATAAAAAATGTAAAAAGATAAAAAGAGACATAGAACAGTATAGCAGTGGTTCTGCTTACCATTGGGATGTTAACAAAGGAGAAAGTGATAACAAACATAAGCCGTTCAGCGTCAGGAATAACAATAGGGACAGGAATCCCTCATATGAGGTAGCAGACACCTACCACCAAGATAATAGATTAAATTTTCAAAGAGGTTGGAAACAGGAACAACACATGGATTGGAAAAAGGAAGGGAAATAGATGAAACCCAACCCATACCAAACGTATGACAGATACAAGAATTTCACTGGGGAGAAGGGGGATTCAAGGCATTGGTAGAGGAGACATCAGACAAGACCAATGACACCTGTCAGCTAGTTAATGGTCAGGGTATCACCAGGGATGGTATCATAAATAGTTACAACAATTTCAAAATATATAATTACACAGGATTAACATTAGAAACAGCACACTTTGACCTACTATCGAAAGGTATGAAGTACATTCCTACCACATGTTTCTGGATGGTTGATTGTTTAAGTGAGATCAAATTATTCATTAGGAAAATCAATCTAGCCATTATTTATAAGGACAGAGACCATACTATAGAGAACAAAGACAGTAGCATAGGTTCACTCAAAAAGAAAAGTTGTTATATCCCTCAGATGCACCATAATGTACTGGTATATGATAAACTAGTGACTAAGGAGATTTACAAACTCCAGAATAAGTTGAAAGGTAAAAAAACTAAAAAGTAATTTAGCTATGGAAGAGACCAGAACCCTCAAAGATTTGAGAGAAGACAACAATATTCGGGTTATGAAGCCTGACAAGAGGGGATGTGTGGTAATTTACGACACCTTGGAGTATACCACCAAAATGTATGAGATTCTACATCAGTCAGGTAATTATGAAACCGTGTCTACCAGTGAAATAAACATCGCGTATCGACGTATAGATATGTACATTGAAGATTTTTTTTTAGACAACAGATTCACAGTAGACACTTATAACTTTTTAAAAGTATAACATCCCAAATTAGCTACTTTGGTGGGTATTCCAAAGGTGCACAAAGATGTCAACAATTCCCCTTTCCATCCTATAATTTCAGGCAGTTACTCTAAAACATACCCATTGGGAGCAGTGGACACAATGTTAAAACATTTGTATGAGAAAATTCCACACATGGTTAAGGACTCGTGGGATTTTTTAAAAAATTATCCTGTTGATTTATGGAAAGAAGGATTATTTTATGTCACCATTGATGTGGTGGAATTGTTTTCATGCATTCCTAAGGAGGATGGTATGAAAGCATTTAGTAACAGTATTAAAAAATATGCTGACTTAGAATGGGACAGGGTGTGTTTGATTCTAGAACTCATGTCCATTGTGCTAGATCACAATTACATATTCTATGAGGATGAACACTTCAAACAAACCAGGGAGTAGCTATGGGGGCAGCATGTGCCCCCATATATGCCAATTTGGTTATGTTAGACTGGGAAGAGTCAGTAGCTTTCAAAAGTGTTTATTTCAAACATGTTAGATACTACTACCGATTCTTGGATGACATTTACATCCTTTGAGATGGAAGTCAGGAGATTTTGAACAGTTTTATGGAATATTTGAACCACAGCAGTGATTACCTTAGGTTCACTTCTTCCAGCAGTAGTGAAGGCATAGCATATTTGGACACTTATATTTCCAACGGAGACAAAGGCTTCACATCTCGTATCCATAGAAAAAATACATTTTCTAATGGTTATTTAGAATATACCAGCAATCACCCTAGAAAATTGTTATACAATATATACAAAGGACAATGCATTAGAGTGGTGAGAATGACATCAGAATATGCAGATATGAAAGAAGAAATAGATTTTTATCACTGAATTGTTTAAAGAAAGGGGTTATTGTAAGAGCATGATGAAAGATGTGAGGAAATATATTACAAAAGAATGGGGACACAAATACACCCCATTGTTGGGAGCTAATAGGAAGGATGCCACACCCAAAGGAGCAGAACTGGTGAATTCCACTAACACTGCTTTTCATCGAGCATGCATTTTAGAATACGGACCATTCACCAATAAGGTTAAGAATATTATGACCAGTAATTGGAATGTTATGATGGTTGATCAAGAAATAGTGAATATTATAGGTCCTAAGCCTTTGTTTGTCTATAAAATGGGCTGTAATATCAAAATGTATTTGGAACAAGGGACAGTAAAGAGAAATTTAGATTATCGCAAGCACACCAAGAAATGTGGTTGTTGTAATCAATGTCAGGTAATAATGGAAGATGAAGGGATTACATTAAACAACATTAACAAAACTAGAATTAGGTTTCAACAAGGCAATTGCAATTCTAAATTTGTGATATATTTAGCAAAATGTACGACATGCTCAGGATATTATATAGGGAAAACTGAGAGAAGTTTTAGAAAATGTATTTACGATCACCTATATAGTATCAGGAGAAAGGATATAAACAATGCCCTTTATAGACACATAGAGAAATGTGGGGACAATCACAGTTTTAGATTTGCCATCTTGTAAAACATTTCAACAGACCCTAGAGGAGGTGATCATAAGGCCACCTTGGGGTATAGGGAGGTATGGTGGCAATTGTATACAGATGCATCCACCTCGCCGGGGCTTAATGATCACATACTTATAAAATCTTTACTAGTAAGGAAACAGTCAATGCACACATAACAGTATTTTGAATTATCATTCATAGAAACAAACTTTGCTATTGGCAAACAGAAGTATATTTGCGCAATAGTAATGTTTTTTTTTTATTGCTTAGTTTTTTTATTGCAAAATTTTGATTATGATGTTTTTTCCCTAACCTATTTTGTAAAAGAGACACATGTAATAATGGAGTATTTGATGTACTGAACGATTTTGTACATGGATCTGGGTTCAATACACAAGTACCTCAATTTAGTGAACAGTTAAAAATTATTTAGAGAGTAGTTTAAGGGTACATTTGTAGTATGCCTTTTGTAATGTGTGATGATTTGTCCTTGGTTTTAATATTTTAAAGTATTTTTGTATAGGAACACATTATACATTAGGACACAACAGTATATATATAATGATGCAATTTTGGTGGACTTATCACTGTAAGAAAACATGTAACATTTAGTTGGCGCCAAAACAAAGTATTTATATTGCAACAAAAATGTAATGAGATGCTCTCACAAAGCCCACATTTCAGTGTGTGAAAGAGCTCAAAAACTATTAAAAAGAGATTTTTTAAGCCAAAGTTTAGTGCTGTCTGCATTCGTTGGTGATTTTAATTTTGAGTGGTTTTATCATCTTAGGAGTCCGTGGACTAGCATTCTTACAACAAGATTTCTGGTGATATCACTAGGGAAATCCCCAGTTTTCTCAGTGTCTTCAGTGGTTGCCTGCACTAAACTGCATTATGATCCCAATCCCCCACCAGTATGTTGCTCAATGAACCTTGCAGAGCAGCATACCAATTAAAAAAAAAAAAAATGATCATCTCTGTTGCTACCACACACTATCTTTCTTACCCCCTACACTGTAATGCTGGTGAGTTTCTGACAATCGAAGCACATACAGCAGCAATCACCTCATTATTATAATATGGTGGTACCCAGTTCTGCACCCCATACCTAATATTAGCACTACAAAGTAAGGCAGTCAACTAAAGTATATCATACCTTATGAAGTTGGTACTGTAGCTGCAAATGAAGGCTTGCAGTACAGTATCAACCAGATGACAAGCACTGTGCAGTACTGTCTCTCCATTATTTTTGTACCTTGTGACTTGCAGTCCTGGCACTCACGTCTATGAATTGTGGTACTCCTTGGTGGTGTTGTAATGTACACAGAGCACAAGATATACTTACACATGGGTACCTTATGTACAAGAATACCAGGACTCCTAATCAGATTAATTTTTGTTTAGAAACATTTCTGACACCATGCTTTTGATTTATCCTGTCTCAGAACCATTTCTGGTTTACTTTAGTATGGTTATTATACAACCTAGAGATGATTCACAGCTTGTACTAGGAATCAGTTAGTTACTTTTTTGTCCAGTTATGCCATAACTGATTATTAATGAATGATGTGGGATTGAAATTGGTCCACTGAGATCAGATCTTCACCCTGTAAACAAATGTAAATATCTAAAATGAATGAACTTGTTAGTAGGTGCAACATGTCTGTTTGTATGCCATTTCTCCAAATGTTTAAAAACTATGCTAAATAACCTTTTCTGCGATTTTTCATTGTTTTTGTACAACTTAATAGCAAGTTTATTTAAAATACTGCTTGCTTTTCACTGCACTATCACTTTTCTTTTGGGTTTCTTATACAGAGAAATATTATTTGCCAGATTTGTACATTAGGTCTGTTATCCTGCTGAATATAAAATACATGCTTTCCCTTTTTATAACATTTCAGAGGTTAAACACTTCTTTGGTGACATCCATGTTACCTTATCATTTCATTGAATGTTGCAGACCTCTGATCACTTTTCCCTCAAAGATTTATTCCACCATGGCTTTCTAGGCAATACTCAATCTATTCATTGTTTTTCAATGAATTAAACATCATACCCATTGATGGTATTATTTGCATCAAATAGTTATGTTTCAATTAAATAGTATGAAGTAGTTAAAATATAATAGATCTATTCAGAAGCCACGGATCAGGTTGAGTTAAGTATTGTTGCACTCCATTGTGATACTAACAACTCTTTTACATTAGACCAGAATGGTACAATGTACTAAATCACCTTCCACATCATGCATGTGGTCACGTCACTTCCCATTACAGATTTTCAGAAAATGAGAGTTAAAATATTTACATGGCAACCACTTAAAATACTGGCACTGAAAAATAAACTGGGCATTAGGTGGCATTCTTTGTCCATCTGCATTGCACTCTCCTTTTAGCCCAGTAACTCGTGAATCCTATACTATTCTGAAAGAACATCCCTATAGCCACATAGCGTTTCTATTTTTGATCATCCCACCACAAATACCAGTACTGTCTTAAAAAGTGATTGGTGATTTCATGATTTGGGGTTTACAGGACTTTTTTTTTCTCAGAATCAAGTGATTGCAAGAAGCTGCCTGATTAGCCTTAGAGAAATAGAAGTGATAGTTTACTGAGTTATCTTGAATGAGGTAATGTACTGACTGTTTTTGTCATTATGGAGCTCATGTAAATAACCTTTGCTGGATGCTTCATCTTCTGACCGAAACATTAACAAATGATGTCTTGGACTTTGCCACTGAAAACAGGTTCCAGGTACAGACGACTGATATTCCATTGCATGTCTCACTGACTCCCCATCCACTGAAGTAGGGCAGGCTAAGAAGGCAGGGGTGTACTTTGGAGCTCTCCTCATTTCTCTGTGGGAAAAAAGGGTTGTTAATGTCCACTTTAATAATGAAGGAAATACGTTTCTGTCATCCAGAATTAAACACTTTGTTTTCTGTCTTTAGAGAGCCTTTCACTTCAAGTATTCACAGTATAAACTCAGAACGGCAAACTAAACATTCTTGTTGATAATGCCTTACAGTTTAAATGATGTCTGTCCTTGTCCTGGTTCTGTAATAAAAGCCCTACTCTTATAGATGAATAATCTGGCTTTTACAATCATTGAACTATTAGGAGTGTTATAGAAGTATATAAATACTTAGAAAATGGGTGACCTGTACATTACCACTCTGACTAGAGAACAAAGCATAACACTAAAAAAGTAAATAAATAAAACTAGAGAAGCATGCGTGTCTGAATGAATGGTGTGTAGGTTTCTTTATGCATGTAAGGGAGTGTGTGTGTGTGTGTGTGTGTGTGTGTGTGTGTGTGTGTGTGTGTGTGTGTGTGTGTGTGTGTGTGTGTGTGTGTGTGCTTGCATGCATAAGAGCATACGTGAGAGAGAGAGAGAGAGAGAGAGAGAGAGAGAGAGAGAGTCAGCAAGCCGCCCTCTGTAACACTAAATCTTTTAGTACGGGGTTCCACTAAACCTCTTTTTTTTGCAGGGATACAAAGATTGTGAAAACATTTCAGAATTAGACTGCTTGTCAGTGGGCATCAACAGAATTGTAGGAGTATGCAAGATAGACATAGTGGACTGCTAGACAGCTTGTATATCGTACTTTCCAGAAGAACAACATTCTCAGTTTAAATCAATTGTCTTGCCAACAGATACTCTTACTGTAACTCACTAATGCTTGCATTCCTTTCCATTGCCAAGTGTAATTTATGCTGACGGTATATGTGTGTGTGTGTGTGTGTGTGTGTGTGTGTGTGTGTGTGTGTGTGTGTGTGTGTGTGTGTGTGTGTGTGTGTGTGTGTGTGTGTGTGTGTGCATATTTGTGTGTGAGTCTGCTTATGCCAGTCCGTATTTCTGAATGTATGTTTTTCTATGTGTGTTTTAAAGTATGTCTCTATGTTTCTGAATGTGTGTGTGTGTGTGTGTGTGTGTGTGTGTGTGTGTGTGTGTGTGTGTGTGTGTGTGTGTGTGTGTGTGTGTGTGTGTGTGTGTATGTAGACATTAAGTAATTACATAACTTATAGTTTGGATAAAAACTCTTTCTCCAACACCAATCACATATAATACAGCAAGTCTGAAACATTAGTAAGAGGAACTATTTTACATAAAAAAAATATACACTAATAAAAATATACAAAACAATTTAACATATAGCCAATTATCTAAGCAAAGTAAAACCTGACAGGGTATTTGTTATTGTTTAAATAATACCCTTTCAAGAGTGTAGTGGCCCTCTGTGCCTCAGAACACCTTTGGGTGTGCGTTATTTACAAAACAACATAGGTGTGTACTAGGCTAATGGCCCTGGAGCCTATATAAGCCTAGCCCAAGAAGATTCCCTGGCATCATGCTGCCCAAAGTTAGTTCCCAGTGCCCCTGAAATGGTATAACCCACATAGTATATGATTCTCACACAAACACTTGCCAGTAGTGAGATTAGAACCCTTACCAACCTAGCTATTTCTACTATAGTGTTACACAGTTATTAGATGTGCCACTGAGCTCACATACAGCCTGTCAAACACTATTGGTTGCTTAACAACAACAAGGCTAGAATCATAGGTCACGATTCATGATATTTTGCACTGGGACGTTTAGATAGTGGGGAGGCAAAATTGATTGACAGCGTTATATGCTGCTCTGACAGTTCTGATGGTGGTAGTTGATTTAGCTGTTGAGATGAATGTTACAGATAAGCTGTAAATATTGATGCTAATACCAATGAAAGTGAAGTACTTCAAAATTTTCTCCTATCAGTTAATTGGCTAGCTACCCTAGGAGGAACAGTATTCAACAGAATATAAGATGGTCATCTGCCAGTCTACTCTTTATTATATATTATATTACATGCTTTCTGCAACAGTGTATGTGTGTGTGTGTGTGTGTGTGTGTGTGTGTGTATGCTGAATTACAGGATAATATATAATGAGAGTACTCTTAGAAATGAATCAATCATGTCTAATACTTCAGTATGTGAATTTATAATATTTAAGTTCATAGATAGTTACAAGGCTTGCAGTAAAAGAGATCATTGAGGAGCCTAGCCCAGATTCCCAGTTCCCCCCAACCACTGTCTGGTTAAATGACTTGCTCAAGGTCATACAGTAGGAAAATGAGGGCTGAAAGAATCAATCTCTGTAGTACAGGACGTACAGATCACAGCCTTAATCCTCTACTCCATCTGAGGGCGATGCATTCGTAATACTCAGAAATAAACAGTGGTCCTTTAAGTGGGCAGAAATATCACTGAAGTGTACATGATAGCAGGGGTGGTGTGACATGACAAAATCTACCCATGCATAAGGTGAGTTCCAATGTAAGGTATCGCCCATGATGCATAGACTTGTAAAGTAGCACAGGTCGTGGCAACATGAAAAGTGTGGGTGATTGAGACACACAATACAACCATACACTGTAAAACAAGCATGGTATTTAGCATGCAGAGAAATCTGTTATGCTGTTGAAGTCAGCTCTTCAGGAGGTAAGAGGACAAATGAATTTATTGCTAAAGAATCTGAAGTCTATGAAAATATAAGGAGCTGATCATATAATGCTATGGGAGAGGTATCACATACAAATGAGGCAAACAGATTATGTAACCCGGCACTATGTCTTGCTCATGTACAGAGGTACTTTGACTTTCACTACAGATATTGTGCTGTGACACTGAGACAGATGTATGCTATATGGTGAGCTATAATGCCATTACTCCCATTACTGTATCCCTTAAACATATCTGTTCTGTCTGGTTGTATATGTGCCTCGACTCCTGTGCTTTGGTGCGTTAATCGGTATAGGGACACCTACTACTGCACCTCTTTTAGGTGTTGCCCAATAAGATTGAGGAGTAACACATATTTATATTCATATAGATTGTACAGACTCCCTGTATAAGTGTTTGGAACTATTGGGCACCCTCAGCTGTGTAGTATATGTGTAATGCAAAAGGTATCTCCGACTGCAATAGCCCTTAGTATTTTTGTGTTTTTCTTCTTTCCTGTTCTGTATTTTGCATGTGTTTTTTTTTTTTTTGCAACACAAGGAAGCTTTTCTGTAAAAGAAAATTATGACATTACCTGATAAATTCCTCTAATGATCTCCCAAGAAGTCATCTAAGGAGGTATCACATTACTAACTTAAAGACTACAGCCATGTAACATCTCAGAGGCCTACTGATCATGTCTTTTTAAACATTTTATCAAATGTTCAATTAAATGTAAATACTAAATAATAACTTCTTATTAGAAAAGGAACTAGTGTTATCTTGTAGTCCATTAACTCCCAGCAAAGTATGTTCAGCTTGGGGTGTTGTTGATTGACAGGTGGTGACGATGTGGCGTTATTGACTAACAGACAATCTATGAATGTTATGGTATGCATTCATAAATTATACATATGCTAAATTATGCAATACATTTGCCATAATGTTTTGATAACTAAGCACAGTTAGATGTACAGCATAACACTTTAAAATGATATATAATTAATTCATTCTTCCTACAGCTCCTGAACTTGCACAGCATAACAAATTCAATACCTCTCAGTTGTCCAGATTTTTGCAGACTTTGTATACTTTAAAAAATGCATGCGAAAGCAAAATCAGGTTTTCTATCTCACTTCCATTGACTGAGACATAAGCATGTGTATAGCATGCAGAGAAATCTGTTATGCTGTTGAAGTCAGCTCTTCAGGAGGTAAGAGGACAAATGAATTTATTGCTAAAGAATCTGAAGTCTATGAAAATATAAGGAGATGAGTTGTATTAAATAAGATAGTAACATTCCTCACCCCACTCAAAGAATCGCAGTGCAACATACAGAGCATATAATAATGGGTCTATATTAAAAGAATGAAATGAGAAAAGAGCAAATGCTCCTTCATCGACACGTAAAACCTGAAAGCACAAAACAGCGAAGTAACGGAACAACATTTTTTTTCCCAGGGTAAAAATCACTGGGCCAATCTCGCAACTTTGCCATTTCCTCCACTGTGGTGTGATCTCGGAGTTGGTATATTTAAGTGGAGGTGGGGGTGGTGGGCACCTTTTTTTTTTTTTTTTGTAGAGCAGAGATTTTTTTCCCCAGGAAAAAAAATCACTGTTCACTAACTTCGCTGTATTGTACTTTTGGGGTTTATGTGTTGATGTGCTCAAAAGACAAACCCACTGCTGTAAATAGCACAAGTAACAAAAAACTGAGGGCAATACTACTCAATGCCAGAAGTATAAACCTCAAAATGCATGCACTCGAGACACTCCTCAGTATGGAGAAAATCGATATATGTGCAGTAACAGAAACCTGGTTTAAGGCTCCAGAGAGCACCCCAGCACTACCAGGCTACAACCCATACCATACATTTCAGCCACAGAACCCAAACCAAAATACAAAAGGCGGGGGCGTATCCATATTCATCAAGGATACCCACACCTCCAGGCTAGTGGCATAGCACGATGCTTCAAAGATCATCCACATGCAACTAACAATGGGCAAAACTGCAATTCAAATTGTAACTTGCTACAGATCACCCATCATGTCCCAGGATCCCCAATCCGCATTTCTAGAAACAATGGGAAACATAAAGGTCCTACAAAACACCCTAATATTGGGTGATTTCAATTACCCAAACATTAACTGGGAGAACTACTCAAGTACTAACTCCCTTGCCTAACTTTTCCTAGAATTTATAAACTCAAATGCCCTGGCACAACTGGTCAACACTCCCACCAGAGGTGACAACATATTGGACCTGGTCATCACCAACATGGGCGATTGGTGTTCCACACCAGAGGTCAACCCTCACTGGTTAGATCTGACCATAAACAAATCACTTTGCATACCCATATTCTGCCCCCACCCCCGGACAAGAAAACCACCATGAAAAACTTTTCAAAAGCAAACTTCACGTTACTTAAGACCGAGGTGTAAAGTTTCAAAGCCCCCAAGCTACAAAATTCTTTACTAATGCATTCTATGGGCAGCTACAAGAATGCATGGATTGTGCCATCCCAAGCAAAACCAAGACTCACGCCTCCAAGAAAAGGAAACCAGTCTGGTGGACTCCTGCCATAAACAAGCTATACAATAGAAGGAGGAAACTAGTACAGAAAAGAGTAAAATCCCAAGAAGGGAAGACATCCCTGATCAGTATCAAGAAACTACAATTCCTCATAAAATCATCCAAGGCGAGCTTTGAAAGAAAAATTGCCAAGGACTCCAAAGATAACCACAAGGCATTCTTTAGCTATGTCAAGAATCTAAGTGGCAATGCTCATATCTGCTCAGAGTTAGTGCAGAATGGCCCAAAATACACTGAACCGACTGATATCGCCAACATCCTGGCAGACAGGTTAAGCGCAAACTTCGTCCCCCTCTCACCCCCAAAAGGGCCCATAACCATACAAGAAGAATGTAGAGTCCCTGAAATCACAGACACTCAGGTTAAAACAGCCCTCTCCAAAGCCAAAAACACAGCATCAATGGGACCAGATGGTGTCCCAGGCTGTATCCTACATGAGCTCAAAGACGAACTAACCCTTCCCCTAAACACACTGTTCAAACTCAGCCTCTCCACAGGCTACATACCCATAGAGTGGTGCACAGTAGCAGTTATTCTGCTCCACAAAGGTGAAGCCACAACAGACCATGGAAACTATCACCCTATAAGCCTGACTAGTTTGGTCTGCAAGGCTATGGAGTGCATCATCATGGAACTCATTAACAGAGACATTGAGAACCTCCAAACACTGGACCCTACCAAGTTTGGCTTTGTTAAGGGAAGATCATGCCTCCTAAACCTGGTGGACTTCTTTGAGACAGTTACCAAGGCTATAGACAAGGGAAAGGTGGTACACACAGCCTACCTAGACCTCACTAAGTCCTTTGACACCATTCCCCATTCTGGTATTATAGACAAGCTCACCAGCCTGAACATAAACCCCTACGTCACAAGATGGGTTGCCAACTGGCTCACAGACAGAGCCCATATGGTGAGAGTGGTGGGAGCTAGGTCCGACTCTAAACCGGTTGCAAGTGGCATTCCCCAGGGCTCAGTCCTAGGACCCCTCCGGTTTGGCATATACTTCTCAGAGGTACAGGCAATCACAGGAGGACTATGTCTGACCAAGTTCACAGACGACTGCAAACTAGGGGCTATAATTGACTCTCCGGCTGACACAGACATCCTCCCAAAGGGTCTCAGTGAGACGGATACCTGGTGTCAAAATCATGGCCTCAAGCTAAATGCCAAAAAGTGCATAGTCATCCCCTTTGGAAAAAACAAAGTACCCACAAACTACCACATAGGTGGTAGTCCCCTAAATAAGGAAGATGTAATAAGGGCTCTGGGGACCTAAGTAGATAGTAATATCACCTTTGATAATCACATTGCCAAAGTGGTTAGAAAATCCTTCTACGTGGCCCACCTAATAACAAAAGGGTTCGCATCCATATCAAAAGAGGTCATTGTGCCCCTCTACTCATCACTCATCAGACCCATCATAGAGTACAACTCCCCATTTGGGATGTACCTTACAAGACACCTGCAACAGCTGGAAAGACCAGAGAAGTATCTCACCAAGAGGATCACTGGCCTCAAACAGATGCCCTATGCAGCTCGACTGAAGAAACTCCAGTTGTACTCGGTTGCATACCACCTACTCAGAGGTGATCTCTGCCTGACATACAAGGCCATGTCCAACCCAGAATTGATGGACATGCTCCACCTAAATAAAACCTAATCCCCTCGAGCCACATGCTGTAGGGATCTACACCTCACCACAACAATAAATAGGACATGCTGGAGGGATAGATTCCTGTCTCACAGACTTCCTATGCTTTGGAACAAGATCCCAAGCTACATTAGGCAGAGCTCCTCACTAATACTCTTCAAAAGAAACCTTGACGAGTGGATGGGAAACAGAAAGTTTACCTCGGGGATCACTTCAGTGGCTCTGCTGGACAGAGGCACAGGGAACTAATCTAAGGGGGTGGCAAAAGCCAACACATTCTGGCTAAGCTTATAAATGCCTTCGGGCAGATAGCCTAGTACCAACCTATGAACCTATGAACCTATGATGTAAGAGCGTTCGCTTTTATGTTATTTCATTACTTTAATATAGACCTGTAATAACAGGATAATTGTAAAGACTGCAGTGATAATTTTTACAATGACATAGTGTACAGTAAATGGAATCATGCATGCATAATGTGATTTTTTTCTGTTATGAATAAAAAAATTTGCAATCCACCTGTGTTCATTTGCATTATTTGCATGTCTATGAACTTGTAAAATGTTTTCAGTCTGTTCACTAATTGTTAATGTGTATAGGGGGCCTGTCAGCAAAAAGTGCATGTTACATTTTATTTTTTAACAGGTGGGACTCCAGCTCATTTCAAAAAAGTGTTTATGTTGCTGTTTTACTTTATTAAACGTTGGTGCCAGGTGTTGTGGGTGTGACTCAGTGCCACTAATGCCACCCTTGTAGGTGGGGTTAGCTGCACTGCTGGAGGTGTTTGCTGCTGTGCATCTTGGGAGAGATTACACTCCACAGTAACTGGAACTAGCATCTTAACAAATGCAAATGACAGAATGGTTCATTAAGCACCATCATTAACATATATACATGCTACTTGCTTAAAAAAATGTATCAGATTTATTAAATACTTGCAATGTTATATATAGTTAGAAATAGTCATATAACTGTAGCACAATATTTCCACCCTGCATAAATTAAATAAAACGTTAAAAAAACTAACTGAAGTATTTAATGACAACAGTGAAAAGAATTTCTCAGAGTAATAACTGATATAAAAGTTTTGGACTATTATTGTTGTTGAACTGCATTATTTTGAACTATAACCAACATAATAAGTAACAAGAAAGTTGCCAAGTATGCCAAGGATAACCATAAGGCCTTCGATGGCTACATTAAAAACCTAAATGGCAATGCTCAGCTCTGTTCTGAGCTAGTACAAAATGGAACGAAATACACTGACCCTTCTGACATTGCCAACATCTTGGCGGACAGGTTCAGTGCAAATTTCTCCCCCACCTCACCACCTACAGGGTCTATTACCATTCCAGGGGATTGTGTAATTCCAATTATTACTGATACGTTGGTTAACAAGGCTCTATCTAAAGCTAAAAACGCTGCCTCCATGGGACCAGATGTTGTCCCAGGCTGTGTCATACATGAGCTCCAAAAGGAATTAACCCCACATCTTAATACCCTGTTCAGTCTCAGCCTCTCCACAGGATATGTGCCCATAGAATGGCGCAAGGCAATGGTGGTCCCGCTACACAAGGGTGGGGCCACAACTGACCCTGGGAACTACCGACCAATAAGCCTGACCAGTCTGATCTGTAAGGCTATGGAGCAAATCATTATGGAACTCATAAATGGAGAGATTGGGAACCTCCAGTCGCTGGACCCCACACAGCTCGGCTTCGTCAAGGGCAGATCATGTCTCCTGAACCTGGTGGATTTCCTTGAGACAGTTACTCAGGCTATAGATAAGGGAAAGGAGGTACACATGGCTTACCTTGACCTTGCTAAAGCATTTGACACCATTCCCCATTCAGGTATTGTTCATAAGCTCACCAGCCTGGTCAAAAACCCTTACATCACAAGATGGATCGCAAACTGGCTCTCAGACAGATCCCATAAAGTAAGAGTAGTGGGATCTATGTCCAAATCCAGACCAGTAACTAGTGGTGTGCCTCAGGGCTCTATCCTGGGGCCCCTCCTGTTTGGCATATACTTCTCAGAAGTACAGGCAAGCACGGAAGGGCTGTGGCTGACTAGGTTTGCGGACGACTGCAAACTGGGTGCTATAATAGAGTCTCCGGCCGACATGGAGATCCTCCAGAAGGGCCTAAATGAGACTGATGCATGGCATCAAAGCCATGGTCTCAAGCTAAATGCAAAAAAATGCGTAGTAATCCCCTTTGGAAAAAACAGAGTAACCGCAAACTACAACATAGGAGGTAATCCCCTGAAATCTGAAGACAAAATAAGGGATCTAGGGGCCCAAGTAGATAGTCAGCTTTCCTTTGATAACCATGTTGCCAAAGTGGTTAGAAAATCCTTCTATGTGACCCATCTGATCACGAAAGGGTTTGCTCAAGATCTAAGGATGTAATGGTGCCCCTCTACTCTTCCCTCATCAGACCCATTATTGAGTACAATGCACCAATTGGAATGTACCTGGCTAGACATCTCCAGCAGCTGGAGAGACCACAGAGGTACTTAACCAAGAGGATTACTGGCCTCAAACAATTGCCCTATGCAGCACGATTGAAAAAGCTAAGACTGTTCTCTGTTGCATACCGCTTTCTCAGAGGCGATCTCTGTCTAACGTACAGAGCCATGTCCAACCCAGAATTGTTGAACGTGCTCCATCTTAGCAAAATCAAATCTACTTGAGCTACATGCTGTAGGGATATAAACCTCAACACAACAATGAATAGAACATGCTGGAGGGATAGATTCCCTTCTCAGAGACTTCCCTTACTATGGAACAGGGTCCCGATCTACATAAGACAGAGACCCTCACTCACTCTTCGAGGAACCTTGATGAGTGGATGGGTAACAGAAAGTTCACACCGGGGGTCACACCAACAGCACGACTAGATAGGGGCCAAGGGTACTAGCTGCTAGTACAAGGGTCTAGGGAACTACTAAAGGGGCGGTGAATACCGCACAACGTGGCTGGGTTAATATATGCCTTCGGGCAGATAGCCCAGTACCAACCTATGAACCTATGAACCTATAAGTGTTGCCTGCATGTTAGGTCATTGTAAACAGTACAAATAAATGTTTGTGCTTAAGAATATGTGTTTCAATGTTTGCAGTATTTACAGGTTTCAATTTTTAACTTATTAGTATGACTGTTTTGGTTCCTGGCATTTAAATAACAAAAAAGTTATTGAAGAACAGTACACTCTTGTCAACTTGTGCAACTGGAAACAGGAAAAAAAATTGTCATGTTGGTTACTGAGTAAAAGATGGTTATTGTGCTGTGTAATACCCCAGTGAAGCCTGGAGAAGGTTTGGGTGCTTCACTGTTGATTGACAAGTAATGAAGCATGACATAATTGACAGGATGTCAATGTCAACGAATGGCATGGAATGCACTCATTTGTATTGTAACATCTTGCTTCCAGTTATATGTTTAGTTACAGTTATATATATATATTGTTTTTTTTAATAAAATGAATAACATACTAACATACCACATCAGTTATATGTCATAATGTTTTCACAGTTACATGTTTAACATTCCTCATCCCCACCTAAATGATCACGGGACAGACATGCATAGCATATGATAACAGACTGCACTAGTAATTTTTCAGTGACCTAGCTTACACTAAATGAATTTTTTCATGGACATAGTGTACACTAAATGTATGTGCATCTTGTCTATAGCTATCATATATTAAGTAATGTAGTTAGCTTATTTAGGATGTGCAGCATGTGATTTGTTTGTTACTGAAGGTAACTTGTAGATGAGATTTCTTCATCTGATGAAGTCTCACAGTCACTGTACATGAGACTAAAGCATTTATGTTTTATTATTTTGTTTGAAGTCTATTAAACTGCATGGTCATTTACAACTGTGTAGCTTCCTTCGAGCATATCTGTCTGGCCATCCTTTGTGATTCAACAGTTTGCCTTTTTACCATTTGTCATTGTTTATAAAACATACCATAATTGTTCACACAGGGGTGGGCAGGGCCAACTTGACTGACATTCTATTAGGGCTAGTTGTTTTCAAATGTTATTTTTATTTTGTGAACTCTAAAAACTTTAAGAAGGTTTAAGCAAACATATTTGAAACTATAATATGGGGCATTACCAACTTAATGAAAGTGAACGACTCTACACATCCAGCAAGAGGGCTGCACTCCTGCTATGCACAATTTTAACTTAAGTTCCACTGCCTGGTAGTCCTATGGAGTTGGAAGGGGGCAGGGCAAAGCCCTCCCTCAAAGGACGTTAAGCACTCTACCTTTTTAATTCTCTCATCTCAAATGATAAAATTGTATTTTCTAATATTAATTACAATGTCCACCCATGGTAGACTTGGGGCGGGGCATGCTACTGCACATCTCGGTGTGTCCTAATACAACATATTACCATTTTTGCAATTTAATAATTGTTATTAATGAAATACAGATATTACTTTCATATAAGAAACAGAAATGACCTTATCGAAATGTGTGGACATGTACAAAGCATTTGAAACAACTACTAGTGCATAAAGTGTTAGACATTGAAAAGAATTATGTAAAATAAAATGTAAATTAAATAATTGCAAATATAGGTAGCTTAAATGTCACATTCTGTCCGTTTATCCTCAGTATTTTTTTCTAACCATCAGCCTTGTGCACCTGTTTCAGTGCTTTAGATGTATTTTTATATGCAATGATATATTAAATTAAAAGTATAACTTTTATTTACTGACACTATCAATATAGTGTAATTTTATTTATTTTGAAAACATATTTTAAACAAATATTTAAGTTATGGCCTCCCCGCGGTTGAGTGGCCTCCGAAAGACATGTGTGAATGGACGTGCCTTCGCTGAAGGTTGGGCGTCGGGCTGGCAACTCAGCACCATAAAAATCTACTGCCAATCATTAGCGGACTGGAGTTCCGCTGTGGCGACCCCTAACCGGGAAAAGCCGAAAAGACAAACAACAACATTTAAGTTATGGCACTACAACTGTATTACTAGTAGTTCCTGTGAGTGGTAACAGGAACACACATGTCATATAGTAATGTACCTGTTATCACTAATAGGAATTATTAATACTACTACTACTAATCTATCTTATAACAATAATTATTTTATTCTTTTTTTTATATTTCTATTAGGATTACAATACTATACTATACTGAAATAATAATAATAATAATAAAGTAGTAACTTTTCTTCAACTTGAAATACTACAGGCATGTTAATGACATCAGCTTTTCTAGCTTTTCTGTTACTAACACGAGTTACACCCACTCCAGTTTTTCCCATTATCGACAGGTTTGGTGCTGCAGCTCTCTTGGGAGGGGAATGGGAATGCACTACAAAATAACTGGTATACTAGCATTGCAGTGTTCTTATTTCCTTGAGATGCATGCATAATGTGATTTTTCTGGGAGGTGGATAATGAAATAAAATAATCTAACAGGTAACCCTGCCTGCTAGGATAACCACATTACTGCTCTTCTGAAACATGACTGACTGAAGGCTCACATGTTCTCCATAATTATCGATAGCAGACTGAAGCCACATAGCAATGTCTAGCGCAGTAGGTGTTATATAAAGCAATACAACAACTGTCAGAGTAGTAGCAAGAGAGAAACAAGCATATTTAAACTATCAATTGCTATTTGACTAAACATACACATAGAATATGACACTTTTCTTCTAACTTACCTTTGTGGGTAAATATATTTAGTTGTCTGTTGCCTATAGTGATTCATTTGATAAAAAATAGCTGGAATATATGATATTCTGTTTTTAATTTAGATGAGATATCCTTTGATTTACCATAACTTCCTTTTTATTCCTCAGTATCAGGTTGTGTTTTAAATTTTTTTTTGTATGGCAAATCACCATGGTGACCAAGAATGATTCTAATCCACAGTGTTCTAGATGACTTATGAGAATTCCAGCCTGGAAGCATGAAGTAATTGTAGTTTTACTAGGGAACATTTGTATGTAGACAGTGGGTTTAAGAATTTAAGAAATCTTTTTGACTGCTGGGAATACAAGTACTTTAAGTTATAGTGATACCCAATAAATAAAATGCGGTATTCACATTAATTCAGAAAACTTTCATAATTCTTAACTTACATTTGCATTGGCCAAAGCTCTTCATTTTGTTTAAAGTAATAATTTGTAATTGTATTTAATGAAAATAAATGCACCAAATAATAGCCTGCACTTGGCCAACTACATAATTAACAGTTTTCTATCTAGCAAACAGACGTCATTATACAGGTAAATAAATTCAGTTCTATTGCTAATGAAATCCCTTATTTTATAAAACACTTGTTTTGATCATTGACCTAATCCCAAATACTGGACAATGTCACAGGTAAATCACCCCTGCAAACTTCCAAGATTTGTGTTCCAATCCTTCAGTTTTTTTTTTTTTTGTAGAAATTTGACATACATGAAACATGGGTCAGATGAGAAGCTACCAGAGTATATATGCTTCTCATTTATTATAAATTCTTCTACTGAGATGATAAACACTCCAGTTCTACTCAAAGGTTGCTTTATGCTTAAAATATAGCATTTTCTTTTCTTTATGCAAAACGCTGGAAAAGTATTTGGAGAAACGGTAGCACATGTGGCCAAAAAAGTATTCTAGCCTGGAACCAATTTTTGCTTAGATATCATTTTAGTAGTAACTTGAAGCTGTGTCTTGTCTGTCTGTTATATTTGCAACTGGAGAGACAGTTCCAGTTTTTATTGATGTGGTTAGAGTATATAGAATCCTCAGACGAACTGCTTGTTTTGGCCACGGAAAGGAGTGATCTGTTACTTTAACGTAGTCTAGAACTGGAACATGACTTCAGCATTTTTTCAACAATGGCATTTTTTAGAGAAGTGACTTAAATTGTGGACTATCTTGAATTGCGAATTTGTAAGGTAGTGGCGGCATTCTAGCCAGTGTAAATCTGTAAGAGCTATGCTTTTTAATGGGGTATTTGCTGCAGATTTGACTATTTTATTGTGACATGTATTGAGTATTGTTTTAAGGGTGGTGCTGAGATCTTCATGTAGAATGGATAGAAGTAGATAGGCAGTGGCTATGAATTTTCCTGCAGACTGTATGAAAAAATGCTTTACATTGTATAGTGTTGCTAGTCACCAGTAGTTTTTCTTGAAGGTCTGGAACAGGTATTTCAGTTTGTCATCAAGTAAGACTCAGAGTAGCTTTGAGATGCATTCAATTTTTGTGTTGCCAGATAACAGGATGTGGAATTTGCATTTTTGTTCTGAGAAACTTCTGGGATTAAAGAGCATTGGTTTTGTCTTTTTGTGGTTGAGGATGTATCTCTCAACTGACCATATTTTCAGAGAATGTCCAAATTTCTGCCTCATATTTTTGGAGTGGTAGATATAAAATTTGTGGTTTACTGGCAAATTATTGAGGATTGAAGTCACTGACTAATGCCATACATTTGAGTTTCAGACTTAATATCAATTAGAAAATGCATACCAACACACATATTCTAGTAACTTTCTAATTCATATAAGCAGTATTTTAAAATCTGTCCCTATATTTGGACCTTCGTCCCTCCATGATTTTAGGCTTAGCCCAGATTTCTTCTGCTAAGAGGTTGAGAGGTATGGCTGAGGAGTAGATGTGCATTGGTGAGCCAAGATTCTGTGGAGAGGAAAGCCTGTTGAGTGATACCTTGTAGTGCATGCAATGATTGTGTAGAGCAGATGATTGTTGAATCATCTGAGTACTGAATAAGGATTGCTTGTTGAGAAGCAATATGGTTTAGTAGACACTACCACAAAAGTATCCCTTAATTAAATTTTTAAGAAGAATACTATTAGGAAACATGTCTTTAGCTGAAAACCTACAAACTGATTGATGTCGAAACCTTTTAGCTAAGAGAAATCAGCCCTTCAGTACATAGTTGCATACTTCTTTAAGTTATGAACTAATGCCCATACAAATTAAGGTGCCTGCAAAATATCCCAACTGAAATCCAGACCAAAGGGTAAAAAAGTTATTCTTGTAGTTTTTACATTTTTGATGAATGGTTTGCCTTTATGCTCCTTTTACCCTTTGGTGTGTGTATATATATATATATATATATATATATATATATATATATATATATATATATATATATATATGGATCTATGTTGTAACAGCGAAACATACATGAGCAAACTCACTTTCACAAAAAAAAAAAAACACAAAAAAGCTACACAAATAAAACATTACTCATGTTTATGCAGGGGGGCAAGCCCCCTGCACCCCCTATGTGGGGGGGCTGTGCCCCCCACACACCCCTACTTTAATATTCTCACTCTGAGATCGCACTACAGTGGGGAAAAGGGAATATTTCCTTATCCCCACTGTACCATGCTCTAAGCAACAGTTTGCTTACTTCTGCGATCAATACTACATGTTGATGTACAACTAAATCTACATGCAAACTGCATGTTGTTTTTTTTTCTTTTTTTTAGCAAGAGTGTATTTTCGATAAAATACACTTTTGCTAAAGTGAATTCACTCAAGTACATTTCAATTAAACGTACTTTCGATCTTCAGGCTAGGACACATATATGTACATACATATGTGTGTGTGTGTGTGTGTGTGTGTGTGTGTGTGTGTGTGTGTGTGTGTGTGTGTGTGTGTGTACACACACACACACACACACACACACACACACACACACACACACACACACACAGAGATAGGTTGCTCACTCCCCACCTAGTGTATGGAACAAAACCAAATGGAAAACAATACAGAAAACAGAAAGCTCCAACAGCCATATATGAACCGAATAAATGTATTGTCCCAAATAATACCAGAACCATGCAGGCTAAGCAGACAGTGGTTCTTCCAATACTACTGTGTGAAAAAAGGGTACTTGAACTGAAATCAGTAAAGAAGTTAACATGCACTAGAGAAACATCACTAGAGAATGAAATACAAGGGGAAACACTGTAGACACCTGTTCAATATTGAGAACTTTAGAAATAGAATAAAATGTGCTTCTCTTGCTGACCTGGGGTGTATAATTAGCTGCTAATGAATATAATTATAAAAAAACTGTCTTAGGCAATTTGAATACAAACACAATTAAGCACAAACAAAAAAAGAATAGATATCATGTTGTGAGGTAACTTCTGATTACCCAGACTTGTGACAAAATGAATAGTGTAGCAGAAAAACACTTGCCGCAGTTGCAGAAAAGAGGAAAATAATCCTAGAGACCTGAAACATAAGGTGTGTGTGTGTGTGTGTGTGTGTGTGTGTGTGTGTGTGTGTGTGTGTGTGTGTGTGTGTGTGTGTGTGCGTTAAGCATTTTTTTTACATTATTTTAATTTCCTCCCATCTACCAACACCTGCCACTTAATGGCTAGTCTAAATTATTCCTGCATTCTATCTTTACTGTTACCCTTGTGGTGTAGGATAGGGCTGAAAAAGATTTGTAAGCATTAGACCACTTTTCTAGTTTAGCAAATAATTAAATAAACAAAAATAAAGTTTCTTAAATAGTTATAAGTGGGGTATTGTATGGGCAGTGTTATTTGTAAGGAGAGGCCTGAAATTACTTTTATTACTACTGTTGAGTATCCTGAGCAAGTTTACCATTATTACCTGGTGTTGTATTACCTGATGTATTACCTGGTGTATTACCTGGTGTAGTATTACCTGGTGTTGTATTACCTGGTGTAGTATTACCTGGTGTTGTATTACCTGGTATTGCATTACCTGGTGTATTACCTGGTGTAGTATTACCTGGTGTAGTATTACCTGGTGTTGTATTATGTGGTGTTGTATTACCTGGTGTATTACCTGGTGTTGTATTACCTGGTGTATTACCTGGTGTTATATTACCTGATGTTGTATTACCTGGTGTTGTATTACCTGGTGTAGTATTACCTGGTGTTGTATTACCTGGTGTTGTATTACCTGGTGTATTACCTGGTGTAGTATTACCTGGTGTAGTATTACCTGGTGTTGTATTACCTGGTGTATTACCTGGTATAGTATTACCTGGTGTAGCATTACCTGGTATAGTATTACCTGGTGTTGTATTACCTGGTGTATTACCTGGTGTTATGGATGCACATGGACTGTAATAAGGTATGAAAAGTAACTGAACAAACAATACCAACAGTCCAGAAAAGATGCCAGAGGGGATTGGAAGCCCATGAAGAAAGAAAAGGGTAATATGATATGAGACTGTATAATGGAGTTTAGAAAACATTCATGGTCTTTGTCTGACACCCCCCATCTCCCCAAAACCAACAAGCCCAACTCCACTGAATCATTTATCCCACACTTTCCGGCATCTAAGGACACTAGGCATGATGCATAAGAGGTGGGGACTCCGATTAGTCAGAAGATTTTACCAGGTGTTATATTTCAAAAATACTTACTTTGAAGTCACATGGTCTGTCTGATGTTGTCTGCAGTACCTCCCAAAGACAGTGGTGTGTGTAATATACTTAACATACCAACACAGGATAATAGTCTAGTTCGGTTCTAACATTTTATTTTACAAAATAAAAGCTATAAACGAGTAAATAATGATATTGTTTCAGTTTCAGGCATAACAATATCTCTGAACCTTTACTGAGCTGCTTTCTATAGGTTTATAGGTTTATAGGTTTATAGGTTCATACTAGGCTATCTGCCCAAGGGCATTTATAAGCCTAGCCCATAGTTATTCGCCACCCCCTTTTTAGTTGAATAAAAACTATGCCTATCATTTTTCTGTGCCTGACACTGAAGTAATCCCTGGAATTTGGCTGGGGTATATCATCCTCCATCCATCCATCCTCTGGAATTCCACAGAGAAAAGTGCCCTGCCTCCTCACATCTACTATTTTTTTGTTCCACAGCACAGCATAGGGTCTGGTGATGAATCTGTCCTCCATCCCCTTCATATTATCGTCATAAGGGTTAAGGTTTGAGTTGTCCCCCTGTTCTGGGGGAGGTGATTTTTTTTTTGAGAATTGAGGATTCATCTCTGGGTTTTTTGTGGCTTATATTATCGAGCTAGGTCAGGCACCTCTGAGTCTGAAGGTAGTAGGAGACTGACTGCCTCTGGCAGTTCTTTCAGTCGGGCAGCATAAGACATATTTTTGAGACCCTTTTCCTTTGGTGAGAACTTTTTGGGGCCTTTCAAGCTGCATCAGGTGTCTGGTCAGATACAACATTCGAGGGCATTGTACTCAATCATAGGTCTAATGGTGAGAGATGTATACAGGATATGTGAACCTTGGCCTTCATGATGATGTGATGATCATCATCAGTGATACTTATAGAAGGTTTTCCTAACTACTTTAGCAACATCATGAACGTCAAGTAGACTACTGAAGACTACTGTCAGCAGCAGATGATGACTTTTGTCCAGTGTGGATTGTCACCTATAATATATGGTTTTTTTCGGTAACTTTTTTTTGCATTTTTGGCATTTTAAATTCCTCGTTGAGTTCATAAAGCACACAGCCGGGGACAGACAGGTCCATGGACCCATGTTTTTGCCTTAGTGAGGCAGTTCTCACCTACACGTTGGAGCAGTTGGGGCTACAATCCTCTGGAATAGATATCTCTCCTTTTGGGGAGGGGGGGAGAGTGACCAAGTAGACAGGGTTTGAATCCTTCCTCCTCTGTTTGCCTACTCTGTGATTCCAGGCAGGTTAGTTAAACAGACAGTACTCCCAGTTCACTCCTGAAAGGGACACTCATGTCCAGTGAGATCCCCGGTTATCAAATGTATAAAAAAATAAATATTTAATTTCAACTAGTCTTAAGTTCAGGATGTGAGCAGCTGGTAGGAGGGTGGAGGTGATAGATGGGGTTCAGTGGGGGAGGCCCATCAAAATGGTCTAAACTGGTCTAACCCTATATATAGAAGCATATTAAGTGACAAGTTAAGTAAGTTAAACTACTCTGTTAGTCTTACATAGATGCTCTTTTTTTTCTGTGAAACTTTATGATAAACTGACTATTTTCCAAAAGATTCTATATATGAGCTTTTCCAAAGATTCCAGGTAATAACAGCAGAAGTGACAATATGGGGGAGAAGATGAGATCGATTTATCATAGTTTGTCTCTCAGACCACAGTAACCATCCTTTCATTTGTTTCTTCTGAAATGTAAAGTTAGATATTCTGCATAATTCATTGCAGACTAGAATGACATTAGAAACAAAAGAATTCTTAAGACTTGTTTTCATTCCGTAAACTTTACTTGTACAAATATATTCTATTTAAAACAAAGTCAGCAATTTACACATTCAGTCATTAAAACATTTTAAATTATGATGCTTCTCATTGTTACATGTACAGTTAGTTTCAGATTTTAATTAGGATCTATATTAAGTCTTAGAAGATAAATATCGCTTTTTCCCTCTACACTGATATAACATACATGCTTATATTTTCTACCCCAAGTAGACCTGTGAACTATTATCCCTTTCCTACAATTTCAAACTTGTATTATTTTCCAGCCCAGTAAGGGAGTAAAAGATTTAAACAGTAACTTGTGTTAAAGTCATTTCCCCAGTCCCCTTCCACTTCTAAATAGTATATCTGTCTTTTAATAACTAAATAGTTATACCATCCCTGCTACTTGTTAAGTAGCCTTCTTTTTCCTTCCTTATTTATATCTTCTTCCATTTTCATCATCTCCAGCATTAGTTCCACAAACTATCCAGCTCTCTGAACTTCCCTTGATGTTTGTTACCAGGTAATCATCTTCTTTGCCAGCTGCATTGTTAGTCATAGTACTTACTTTTTGCTCGGAGGGAGATCTCTCATGTCAGTTGTCCCTGGAGGAAGAAGCATACTATGTAACTGTATTTTTTTCCTGAAAAACTTGTCAAGCAATTTTTGCAGATTACTGTTAAAGCCTTCCAGGGTGTTGCATCTCCAAAATAAATGCAGCCAAGTCTCCCTTTCCTAAAACCTACATCACATAGATGTCACTATTGCTACATGGAACATCTTTATTAACTTTATTGGTATATGAAAATATTTGCACAAGCACTGCCATGTAAAAATGCAGAAACTCCTCACTTTTCTCGCATGCCTCATTATTCTACATATCTCTGATCATAGCTTTTCAGTACATAGGTTATTCAAAATATTCTCTCAGGCTTTCCTGATTTTCTCATGTACCTGCATTTTCAGTCCTCTGTGAGCACTGCTAACCACCTGCCTTATAAGCACTTTACTGTCTTTTTCCCACAGTATCCACTGTGCTTATTGTAGAATCTCACATTTTCAGTCCCATATTTGTTTATACTCTGTCACTAAGCAGTTATGCATTCCCTTATCCTCTCTATTCAGCCTGTGCTTTGATTTTGCCTTCTACTTCATGGGCTCTCCAGTTTTTTTCATAGCTTTTGCCAATATTTAATACCTGTGTCCTTCTGAGTCCACTTCCAAAGGATATTTTGAGTCTCTGTGTCTTTCTTTCTTTTGCCTATTGGTGTCATCAAATCCGATCATTCTTTCTGTTGCTTTATATTTAGCCTAATTCTAAATTGCATAATTAAGACCACTGTGGGGTAAAAACTGGTCATGTTCCCTAGCCTTTAAATAAATCTCAGCTAATAAACTCCAAATATTTTGTCTTTAATCTTCCCAGAGTCACCCCCTTCCAAACTGAGCTACACTTTGAGTTTCACAGGAAAGCATGAACTTTCATATATGTCACCAGTATGTTTTTTTCTCATGCCATATATCCCTTAATGACCTTCCAGCTTTTGGGGAATAATACTTTGTCCCAAGCTACTCAATGTGTCTTGCCATCCCAAAGGCACTGTATCATTCAGTTTTTCACATCGTCCATTGGTCCCAAACTACTAAGACGTCACCTATCCCACATAAACTGTATCATCCAGTTTTCATTTTGTCCATTAGTCTGCTGGTAAGTAACTCAAGAAAAGTTTGTCCCACAAACAGAAACTGTGTGAGCACAAACATTTGCAAATGCCTGAACCTTTTGATCATTGTCTAAATGAAATGTCTTTCAAATATCAAGAAATAGCCTTGCTTTGTTTTCCAGGACTTTGTATATTTCCTCCTTTTCTTCATCTAGAGGGTCTCTAAATCATATCCCTACATATTTCTTCTTTCCTGAATTCTGCTGTAAAGGAAAGCTTTCCCTTGCAGTAGTTGTTAAACATACAAGTAATAAATCAGTTTTGATCTGATTTATTTTATAGCTTGATATGGCTCCAAAAGCCTCAAACATATCAAATTGGCTTTGCAGGTCCTTCTCTGAGTTGGAAAGGTTAATTAATGCATCACCCACAAGCAGTGCTGTCTTTAATTGAGTTCCATACCAATCGTAACCATTTATCTCTGACTGTCTTAGCTATTGGGCTATTGGTTCTAAGTGAATGGCAAACAAGAGAGAAGACAGGGATACTCTATTTGATATCTCTTGGTATGGCAAAGCTTTTTTACTTTTGTTTATATCTTAACTTTGTCTTAAGATCCTCAATAAATTACTTTAATTAACTGTATAAAATCTCCTAGGGAATCACATTTTCCTTAGGATCTTAACTAAACAAATGCACTCTATACTACTGATTTTTTTTTGCATCAAAGCTAAGTATCCCCAGAGCCCCCACCCCTTACCACCACTACCTGTAAAAGGAGCAATAGTCTTGTTGAGTTATCTGTAGTCTGCCACCCCCCCACCCCAACATACCTGCATTGATCAGTATGTATTAAACTTGGCATCAATCACAAAACTATTTAAGGATGACTTGTTGCTGAAGAAATAAAATGTATTCAACATTACTTGAGAACAAATTTGGTACCATATATTAATAATAACTTCATATTCTGAATAGTGTCCAGACTTTTATGTACTGCCAATGATTTAGGCAGCAGTTTCTGTGTTTACAAGAGTTGAGAAAATATAATATTATGTGAAGAAAGATCATATTTCTGACCTACTATATCAATGTTTCTATAAGTAATGTGAAGAGATGGGGAGGAGAAGAGTTTACAGTCAAAGGACTAGGGATGATTGGTGGAGACTAGTGTCAGTAGTCCAGTGGTATGTACATTTGAATGCACATGGAGAAATGGACAGTGGTTAGAACATTCAAAGAAAAGGCTCTCATTTGCTGACAAGTCAATGCTCTACAAGAAACCTTTGGTCTTCTTTCTTCGTACTCGCACGCTGGCTACTTAAACTAGGTATGTCTCTTTTCAAAAGGGAGACAGGGCCCTATCCTAATAGGGCAAGACAGACAGATGAACTGGAGTAGATGATCAAAGAGAGGATCTGTAACATGGCTGCTAGCAGGCTGCAATGACAGCCAAAGGAAAGAGAGAGAGAAAGCGAATGAGTGAGAGAGAGATAGAGATGGGATCTGATTGGACCTAAGGGTCATTCATCTGATAGCAGTAGGCCAGAAAATGTAGTCTATATTTTGTAATTGTATGACAAAAGAATGTAAGGTTTTAAACAAACCATATTTTTGTATTTAAATTTAAACACAAATAAGTTTCTTGCTCTTTCTTTGTGCTTAATCAGACACTGACTGTATGTCTTAACATATGGCTTGCATTGATTTTATAAGAATTTTTTCAACATACTAAACTAAAAGATTGTGATTTGGTATAGTCTTCTAATGGCCATAGGCCTCAGAAATTAATTCAGATATAAAGCTGGAAAAATATGGTACATGTAATTTTGACTGCCAGAGTCCGTATTTTTGGAACCTGTTACAGAAGTGGCTTTATATTTATTCCATTTTGTCCTGCATTAAGTATTCCTTAAAGTCCCATCTTTTTGATAAAGCTTTAATAACATGTCTTGACAATATTCTTTTTTATTTTTGATTTTTCATCTGTAGCCGTTTTATTAATGGCGTCATGAATCTGTAGCACACTTAGTATATGCACACATAAATAAAAGTGAAGTTGCAGTTGACAGCATATCCTTCTCTTACATATAATATGGAAGAACTAGGGAATATTACTGTAAAGTGAAGGATGGTAACATTTATGCAGATTTCAAATACTGATGGATAAGTGAGCTATATTTCCATAAAGTTAAGCAACAAAGTCAGGCATCCTAGGACTTTGAATATCCAATTTATTATCTTCCTTTTCCATAATGTGAGTAATGAGAGTTTCACTTAATTTGTGGTGGTATGACTTATAAGTGAGATGTTGTATTAATTTATTAAAGAGGTTAAATTTACTTTATACAAGAAGATGTGAAAGCCCTTGATTTATGTTCTTATTTAGTAAGATACAGACCAGATTAATATAGTCATGGGGACACCATTATTTGATCATGGCCAGTATATATCTGTTATAAGTTTGTGTGGTAGATTTTACCAACACAGGTTTGGTTATGTCTCACATTTATCACAAGCTTGTTAGCTATTTTTCCATTCTACCAAATTAGAAATGTCCTTAAGGTAAAGTGTTATATAAGTTTTTTGTTACCAACTAAGTCTTAATGCATAGCTTTTTCAAATGTAATTCCAACTTCAAAGGAGCTTCTTATATGTAGTAGATGTAGAATTAGATAATTCAAATCACACCACAATAGACAATGTTTGTTCCTCTACTCTTTTGCCTGCAAATCCAGTTCTGTCGAATCACCCCCACCCACACATGATTTGTAGTGCCTGTCGTACAGAAAAACATATGGGCTCTTCTTAGTGTGATAATTTAATTATCATTTTTGGTTTCTTCTTAGTGTGATCATTTAATTATCATTTTTGGGCTCTTCTTAGTGTGATCATTTAATTATCATTTTTGGGCTCTTCTTAGTGTGATCATTTAATTATCATGTTTGGGCTCTTCTTAGTGTGATCATTTAATTATCATTTTTGGGCACTTCTTAGTGTGATCATTTAATTATCATGTTTTGGCTCTTCTTAGTGTGATCATTTAATTATCATGTTTGGGCTCTTCTTAGTGTGATCATTTAATTATCATGTTTGGGCTCTTCTTAGTGTGATCATTTAATTATCATGTTTGGGCTCTTCTTAGTGTGATCATTTAATTATCATGTTTGGGCTCTTCTTAGTATGATCATTTAATTATCATGTTTGGGCTCTTCTTAGTGTGATCATTTAATTATCATGTTTGGGCTCTTCTTAGTGTGATCATTTAATTATCATGTTTGGGCTCTTCTTAGTGTGATCATTTAATTATCATGTTTGGGCTCTTCTTAGTGTGATCATTTAATTATCATGTTTGGGCTCTTCTTAGTGTGATCATTTAATTATCATGTTTGGGCTCTTCTTAGTGTGATCATTTAATTATCATTTTCTTCATAGTTTCATAGGAGATTACTAGGCTAATTACAAGCCTAGCCAATATAACCCAATTTTATCCAACATATGGCCCCTAGGGGCAAGAGGATGGCACGAATTTGTATCTATGCATTGAGTATCTTACACATTGTCCCTGTCCATAAGGGACATAGGCACTACCCCAGCTGTGAATTTGCAATTCCCCATCCATTCTTCCAAATTGTGTTTGAAGAGGGCCAGAGAAGGGCTCTGCTTAATGTAAATAGGAAGCCTATCCCAAAGAAGGAGCAATCTCTGAGACACATATCTATCTCTTGAGCATGTTTTGTTTGAGTCGTTGACTAAGTTTAGATCCCTAGATGGGGTGATCCTTGTCTGTTTGACTTGCAGATGTGTAGCAGCTCTATCATGGCTGGATTTGTGAGTGCCTTATAGGTCAGGCATAGGTCACCCCTTAATAGTCTGTAGGATACAGAATAAAGGGATAGGGCTTTTAGTCTATCTGCATAGGATATGTTGATTATGGCCTGTATTTTCATTGAGAGGAACTTTTGATGTCACTCCAGCTGCTGTAAGTGCCTAGTCAAGTACATGCCAAATTGCACATTGTACTCAATTATTAGTCTAATGAGTGCTGAGTACAGCAGGACTATGATTTCCTTGGATCTGGACTTTACTTATAAGTTGTGCCACATAGAAGGACTTCCTCACCACTGTGGACACATGGTGGTCAAGGTTTAAGCTATTATCTATCTGTGTACCTAGATCTCTCACCTCTGTGTCTACTCTTATGGGTGTGCTATTGATATTGCAATTTGCAAGAGTGTTTGACTTACCAAAGGATATGGTAATGCTTTTTTTGTATTTAGTTTTAGGCAATGGTTCTGGCACCAATAATTTTTCTGATCTAGACCATCCTGAAGGATATCTACATCACTGGGGGATGCAGTGATTGTCCCCGGCTTGCAGTCATCAGCAAACTTTGTCATTCAGAGGCCTTTCACATTAACCTTGACTATAGAGCAGTATATTCTGAACAGGAATGGTCCCACTACTGAGCCCTGTGGTGCACCACTAGTAACTGCCCTCTTGCTGGATCTGGATTCACCCACTTTTTCACCCACATTAACCATGTGTCCTGTCCATGAGCCAATTGGCTATCCATCTGGTGATGTAGGAATTTATGCCCAGTTTTGTGAATTTATTTATTATACCGGAGCTGGAAATTGTGTCAAATGCCTTGGTCAGGTCAATGTAGGCAGTATGTACTATTTTACCCTCATCCATGGCATCAGTGACTTTCTCAAAGAAATCCACCAGATTCTTTAGGCATGACCTACCCTTGACAAAGACAAATTTGGTCTGATCCAGTATTTGAAGGTTTCCTGTGTCATTATTTATCAGGTCCATGATTATTCTTTGCAAGGCCTTACATATAAGAGCAGTCAAATTTATGGGTCTGTAATTTCCCAGGTCAGTAGATGGTGCCCCTTTATGCAGAGGGATGACTGTTGCTGTCCTCCACTCTGTTGGGACAAAGTCAGTCTGGAGGCTGTGGTTAAATAGATATCCTAATCGGCCTGATAAGAATTGCTTTAAGCTGTTTAAGAGATAACCCAGTATATCATCAGACCCCATTAAAGCTGTGTTTTTAGCTTTAGAGAGTGCAGTGGCAACCTGTTCTTTGGTGATAATTGGTATTGGAGTAGTAGAGGGTATTTCTTGGGTGAGAACTGAGGGTGATGGGGAAGTGAAGTTTGAGTTGAATTAGTTGGTCAACTGATTTGCTATATCTTCCTGTTGAATATAGGTGATGCCATCTCCAACTAATTCTGCACTTTGTTGGGTGCTGCCCTGAATATTGCAGGCATAACTGAAAAATGCCTTATGGTTATTCTTAGCTTTTGAGGCTATTTTTACCTCAAAGTCTGCTTTCAGAGACTTGACTAGTTCCCTGATTCACTTGTTAAGACTAATGAGGGACTTATTTCTCTGTTGTACATATTCCCTGTTATTCTCAACAGGATTTTCTTTCTTTTGTTGTACAACCTATTAATATCAGGGGTCTATTAGGGTGGCTTGTTTTTGCAGTTTGACCTGAGTTTATTTTGATCTGGTATTGTTTTTTCTATGTAGTTGTTTATACGATTGTACAGGACTTCTGTGTACACCTCTGCATAGGTTTCTGTGTTTTCTGGATTTGGGGGATCTTGAAAACTAGATGTGCTGTCCCTTAATAGGAGGTAATTTACTTTAGAGAATTTCTTAAAGTTTTGGGGTTTGGCAGGGGGACTAGTTTTACCTTTATTTCAAGGGAGATTGTAATCTGATCTTATTAGTGAGGATATCATACTGGGGGGGGGGGGTGCAGCATTCTCTTATATTTGTGTATCTATTCTCCTGCTTTATCCACACTATCCTCAGATTTGTATCTTTTACACCCTTTCTTTGACCTGTCTTTGTCTCCTTCTACTAGCTTCATCCTCTCTTTTTTTCTCTCTCTTCAGAGCACACTCAAGCAAATGTGCAGTCTGCGGCTACCACTCCACCCATACAGTATAAGAAGGAATCAGTACTGCAAACTAAACAAGGATATACATGTTGAGCCTCAAGAGCAGGGTCAGTCCACCCAGGCATTCTACTTGTATGTTTTATGAGAGTGACGCTATTACATTAGCAGTATTTCTTAGTAGTTCTCAGCTTGCTAATAAAACTGACTGTTGTAGCCTTGTGTCTAAATTGACCATCAAGCAGCCCTCTCAGTGCTTTCTGCCTTAGTTTGTATCACTTGGAAGCCCACCTGTTTATTTGCATCTCTATACATTCACCTTCATTGCTAATGTATCTCCCTACTCTAATCTGTGCACAAACTAGTTACTAATCAGCAAGTCAATGTGAAGACACACTCCCAACCTTAATAAACTTTGCTGTCTCTTCCCTCCTTCACTTTACAGGTAGTTTGAATTATTACTTACCCTCTCCCTCTCCCTCCCCCAATACAAAGTCTATATTAGAATCCTGCTGAGCATGGAGCCATCTTTAAATTTCTAGTCTCCCAGCAGGACACAAGTGCTCCTCAGCAATTACATTCTGCTTGCCGGTAAGCCATTACACCTCAGGAGTTTGTTTTAAAAGTGTTCAGATTTGTAAAGTAATACTTACCTTTTCTTTTGTCTTGGTTAGCTCTGCCCCGCTCCGTTCGCCCTCGCTAATGCTCGGGCTCTCTCCGCTCCCCTGCCCTGCCCCCTATTCCCTCCCGTCCCCACTACCTCTACATTTATAGTAATCACAGCCACACCCACAGCTCACCCTCACATCACCTCCACCAATCACAGCTCCTCAAGTCATATCACATTATACCACACCAACTTGCTCCACACAAAATACTCCCAATCACTCTAATTCCCACTAGGCATTTTTTACATCACCCACACTACTTCCCCATCCACATATAGTGCAACCCTATAATTCCTGTTCAGACACCCACCTAGAAACAACTTAAGCTTTATAACCATGACTATCACGCAACTAAGTCTAGTCTGTCTTCTCATAATTCTTTACAACACCACAAGTTATCACTCTAGCAATATCCCTAAACTTAGTAGCACAACACTGCATTATGCACTCTCGTATACAGACACCACGCATTATAATAATATCTGCCCACAGTTATTCAAGAACTACATAACGGACCAATTCAGGACTAAACACATATGCTCTCATTCCTACTCCAAAAAACACAATACTTTCTCACACTCCTCACCAAACTCCAACATCTGTATAACCATTTTAACTCCAGGCTCACCATAAGTGGGGATATCCACCCCAACCCAGGCCCAAATCCATCATCTCCAACTCAAACTGCTCCAACACAAATATCAGAACATAACATCCCCACTTTCTTCATCCCTGGGCAAATCAACAACAGCAGCAAAACCAACCATCATTTAATGCTAAATATTAATATTAGAAGTATCAAAAATAAAATACCTGAACTCCAGGCCACAATAGCACACTATTCCCCAGACATAGTTGCTTTAACAGAAACCTGGCTAAATAAAAACATAGCTAACTCAGAAGTTCTCCCTACCGGCTACAATATCATTAGACAAGACAGACCACTTCATAAAGGGGGTGGAACTGCCTTACTGTACAAGTCAAACTTAACTGTCCATCAATTACCAAACTCCTACCCCTCCCTCAATAATTGGGACATACTTATCTCACAACTTCAACTTCACCCTAAAAAGGTCATCACCACAATTGTGATCTATATTCCACCTGGTAATATACCTGCTAGCCTTGAAGACTTCTTATCCTGGTGTTCTTCCACATACTCACAAGAAACCCTTATTCTGGGGGACTTCAACCTAGATTGGTTCACCTGTATATCAGAACCACCAAGTAATCTAATAAATCTCCATGGCTACCAGCAGCTAGTCCAAATTCCAACTAGATGTGATAAAAAATCTAAAAGGGAATCCATCCTTGACTGGGTCCTAACTAACAACCCCACATTCAACCCTCACACAGGCAGTCTCCCAGACACCTTAAGTGACCACAACATAATATACTTTATACATAGTAGAACAAGCATATGCAAAACCACTAACTATATATCCACTAGAAACACAAAACAATTATCTCCTGAGGTCCTCAACACTTTACTCTGTAACTGTGACTGGACCCCCCCTAAAAACCCTCCCACTTGACCAGGCTGTAGCATATTTCAACAAAACATTTCTACAACACCTAGACACTGTCGCTCCATTGTGCAAAATCAAGGTTAGAACCTCTACAAACCCCTGGCTCAGTAAAGAAACCAAACAAATTCTCAAGTCCAGAGACACTGCCTGGCTTTACTATCAAAAAAACAAAGAAACACAAAGCCTAACTAAGTACCAAGAACTGCGCAACCGTGCAAAAAAATGCATTAGGCTGGAAAAAAAATCCTACCACACAACATTACAAATGAAATACCAACACAACCCGCAAAAATTTTGGAAAAATGTAAACCAGCTACTAAAATCCACCCAAAAGGCTACCCCCAAACCAGCCACCCCTGACACTAAAGTTCCCATCGAAACACAATTCAACTCCCACTTTGTGAACTCAATTCTATCCTTAGTATCACAAGACAGTTCCTTCCTCACTATCCCCCCAACACAAATAACACTAATACAAGCTTTACCCTCAAAACAGTTTCCACCACTTCAATCAAAAGCATGCTCTCCAAACTATAAAGCTCATCAACAGCAGCCGACCTACTCCCCAGCTATTTCTTGAAACTCACAGCAGATGCTATTGCTATCCCAGTCTCCACTCTCATAAACAGATCAATTGTTGAAAACTATGTGCCCAAACTCTGGAAAATATCCTATGTTACACCCATACATAAAGGCGGGACCTCCACTGAACTTAATAACTACAGACCCATTGCTTTACTCTCCCCCTTGGCCAAAATCCTAGAAAAATGTATCCATACCCAGATGCTAAACTATCTCCTAGACTGCAACATGCTGTCACCTACTCAGCATGGTTTCAGACCTGCCCATAGTACCACTACAGCCCTCCTCTGCTTCACAGACACAATAAACCATCTCAAAAATGAAGGCCTACAAGTGTCAACTCATTTTTTGGATATGTCTAAAGCATTTGACACAGTCTCACACCAAATCCTGCTAAACAAACTAAACCAATAGCATCTATCAAATTCCACTCTTACCTGGTTCCAAAGCTACTTAACTGACAGGTACCAAGCTGTGAAATGGGAAAATTCTCTCTCTCCTCAGCTGCCCATAACTATAGGAGTCCCACAAGGTTCTTACAGTCAATTCACTATCTACTCCACTAATGCTACTCCATTTGCTCCAGTGGCATAGGCTAAGCTATTGGGAATAACCATAGACTCCCACCTAAAATTTGATAGTCATCTCAACTTAACTATTAAAAATGTACATGCCAAACTGGGGTCGCTCTACCGTATCAAACCATTTCTTACCAACAACACAAGATCAGCCATTGCTCACTCCCAACTTCTATCCACCCTACTCTATGCATCTCCCATTCTGACTAATCTCAACAAAACTGAACTAAGCAAAATGGAAGCCTGCTATAACAGAATTGCCCACTTTGCTGCAAATTGCTCATATAGAACTCATCACTGTACTGCTTTAAGACAGCTCCACTGGCTTGAACTGCCCAACCACCTAAAGTACAATCAGCTCTGCCTTTCTCATTCTATCTATTACCTCCCCAATAAGTGTCCTGCCCTCAAAAACCTAGTACAACATCACTCAGCCAAAAGGCCTCTTAGATCATCAAGCCAACTACTACTAGAAGTCACCAACATCTACAATAGCTTTGGAGATGCACTATATAGTAGTTCAGTGGCTAAAAAATGGAACTCTGTCCCCACTAGCATTCAAAACACATCATCCAAAGCCTCCTTTAAAGACCTCGTCAGGCAACATCTCAAGGAAAGTTGGCAGTGTCATGATTGCTCCCCAGGCTAGTGAAAGCAGATAACACATACATACAAAATCTAGAGCACTTGATAATAGTTTTCAGTCTTACTCACAAACACTGGCTAATCTACAATGTATGTACTGTACCTGTGTACTATGTATGTATTCTACCTATGTTCCAAATTTCAGCTGTACACCACAAATCTATTAATTACCTTTATTTTAAAAATTAATATTTTTTTGTTTGTTCTCTCCACTGTAACTGTTTATCTGCCGCATACCACTGTAAAAACATGTCTCCTGTAATTTGTGTGTATACTGATCATGTCTAAATAACTAAATGTGTCTGTAATTTTTCTTTGTGGAGCTTTTCTCCCCGGGCCTCTGCTGAAAAAGGGCCTTTTTGGCTCAGTCAGACACCCCCGGTTAACAAATGTAAAATAAAATAAATAAATAAATAAAATATTTGTGAACAAGTGTGTAGCCAGGCATATTCTTTGTACTCTCCTGAGTACATTTTTTTTCTGAACATCACATCAATATGGCTTTTTCTGCCAGGTCATATTGCGTCTACAACTGACTAAATTAATGCCTCCAACAAGTGCAATATTGTTAATCTAAAACCAATATCTTTAATAGTTTTAGGGGGAACAGCTGAAAATGCTACATTTATTAAGTGCTTGGGGGGGACAACATTTTGAAAGATGTGTCCATTTTTTAATTGATACTTGTTCAAGGGCAGTAGCACTAAGAACTTCTGAGTACAAAATGAAATTTGCTTCCAATAGCCCTGTTTGTGAGTAGCAGGTCTAGGATATTTGTTCCCCTAGTGGGAGTAAAGAATAGCTGCTCCAAGACATTTGAATTTATAAAGTGAAGAAACCTTTAGGCCCACATGTTATTATGTATGCCTCCCAATTAATTGAGGGGTAGTTAAAATCACCCATGACTATGGTTCTGGCTGTGCCAGTATACTTTCTATTCTGTTTAGATATCTGTTATGGTTTTCTGTCTTGTAATCCTTTATCATTATAAGTTCATAGAATTTAGTTCTCAGAGAAGTGAAACTGCTAATAGCTGCAATATCAGGAAACACTGTACCAGTAAAGCAGGAACCATTCCTTGCTGCATTTGTAGTTTGGTACCAGAAGGCATGCTTTTATAGGTTCATAGGTTAGTACTAGGCTACCTGCCCTTGCAAGCCATTTTAAGCATAGCCAATTATCCCTTGTGAGACTCAAACCCTGCACCTTGTATTTGGTAAGGCAAACACCTTAACCATTAGGCCACCCTTCTGATTTGTGATTCCAGTATAGGATCACAAGGGTATCTACAAAGCTAGTAGTCTTAGTTTTTTTAAACCTTTTGTTGCATCTTGTCATAATTGTATATTATTTACATGTTGTTTCTTGCTTAATTAGAATGATGACTTTTACAAAATGTTGCTGATAACATGACTTCTAAGAGGAGCCTTTAAATACAGTCATCATCTCTCAGTTGTTTTTTTTTTTCTAAAATACCTTTAATTTTACTAGTAACATTTCTTCATGAGTGCTTCTTGTACATAATTTCACTTCATTATGCTTCATTAGTGCAGGATTACCCCCCCTGCTTCTATATCCATTTCAAACTTTGTTCCCTTCTTCTGCATTAATCCTGCTTTATTTTTGGGGTTAGCTATTTGTAAGTATACACACATAAAAGGTTTATTTTACTATACCTACTTTCCCTATGGTGCTGTGGTAGCGTTGTCGCCTCATAGCAAGACGTTGTCCCATTCGATTCTCAGCTAGAGCGTCTTCTGTGTGGAGGCATATGTGAATGGGGAGTGCCTTCGTTGAAGGTTGTGCATCAGGGCTGGTAACCCGGTACGTAAAAATCCACTACCAATCATCAGCGGACCAGAGTTCCGCTGTGGCGACCCCTAACCGGGAAAAGCCGAAAGAAACAAACAAACTTTCCCTATGTATGCTTGCAAGACAGAGGACTGTATGTCTGCACTCAGTAGACACAAGTCAAAGCACCATTATTGGACAAGATGCTAGTCCTTTGCAGGTCTCCTTCTACCTCTCTATCTCTCTCTCTCACGCACACACACACACACACACACACACACACACACACACACACACACACACACACACACACACACACACACTGCATGCATACTGTATGTACACATACCTATAGGTAATTTAGAACATTGCCATTTCACCTGCCTATGTGAGAAAAGTCAGAAACCCTGGTAAAAACCCATGCAGACACAAGAAGGACATGTAGACCCTACAAAGAATGTGATCCATCTGAGAAATTAACCTGAAAGCCAAGCTCTGAGAAGTAGTAGCATTATGTTACACAACTGTGCTTTCAAATAATAAAGGCAAACATAACTAATTTCAAGAATGAATGACAAACAACTTTGCCTTTACAGATGCAAACTGAAAGATGCATGTTTTTGCTTTGCATCTGATGTGATTAGTTTTATATTTGCCTGATACTGAGAAATAAAGATCAGACTGTGTTTCTGTTTTTTCATAAATGTTGTGAAAAGGGTTATGCTGCACCCCTGCATTTAGGAGAGGTCTATCTGTGTCTAGCGTGCTAAATAAGGTAGTTAACTGAAACTATATAGAATCATAATAATGCACAGAAAAATTTAATTAGATTCACTTATAGCCTGTCACAGTTTATAAATCCGATTCTATAGTGGAACCTCAGCATATTTATTTTTGAGCAGTGTTGTCGTCAAGATAGATGCCATTTCTAGTCAACACCAAAACCATTAAAATTAGTAAGCTCTAGGTATACCTATGATTTACTTTTCTATAGTAAGCTAGAATTTGAATATTTACTTTTAAATTCAGGACGTATTGTTGTGTCACAGTCTCTTTGGAAGACCCTGGTGACTTAACCAGCCTCCCACCTTCCTTTATGTGGTTTTCTTATTGCTTGACTTAGTGAGGCTGTCCAATCAGCAGGTTGTTTGTAGGCAGAAATAAATGACAGGAATGCTCTTGAGTGATGCTACACTTGTAGGTTATAGAAGTACAGGTATACATCTTCTCAGCACGGAACATCTTTAGAGATATAATTCTGTTTTAAACAGTCCAGGTGTTATTTGCCTTTCAGATTTGAGTGATGGTTAGTTGACTGAGGCTGGGGGTTATATATTAGCATCCATGCAGAAGGGTTGGATATCATTAAGTTACCACCATGTTTCTTGTCATTCCTGAAGTAGACTCCACTTTAGATCACTGCTGTGAGACATGTGGAAGCTATTGGGCGAGATTCTAAAGTATCTCAAAAGCATTACAGAAGGTGTTCTCTATTGAAGGAGCAAATCACTACAAGTACCCCAAAGTCCAACAGGCTGTGGTGAACCATATGGAATAATACTGGTGAAATTCACAACACAGAAAAAGTATTTAATCTCCATGAAAGACGTCATGAACAAAATACACTATAGAAGCATATGAAACTTAAAAGTTATACAGATAGCTCACCAATATGTGAGCAAGTTTGACACTAAAAAAAAGCCTTCTTATTTCAGACTGATTGTGGAAGCATTCATGTCACAACAGTTGCTATTCTGTCATTAGTTTTTGTAGTTGTGTTTTTTAGTGCTGCAAGTGGCTTGGCTGTTATTGATTTTTATTCTATGGTAAGGCCATGTAATCAGTTTTATACCACACATTCTGGACTGAAAGAGGCTTTTACTCCCCTTGGGACTGCATTATTAATTACATTAGTGAATCCTAGCAGTCACATATCTTGTAGGTTGCATTTTATTGATTTATGGTATGATCTGTTGGCAAACTCTGTATTAATGTTCAACATCAGCCTTGAAATTGAAGTCCCTAAAGAGCTGCAGTAGGACATTCAGGTTTCATAATACTAGATCTGTCTCTAGAGCTACCCAATGAATAAAACTGGACTTTGGACTGGCCACAACATACCTTCTATTATAGTTTTCTTACTGCACTGTTGTATGTTTTAGTTTGTAACACAATGAAATTCATGTATAAAGTAAGCTATATGCACACTTTTCAAACAATATCAGTATTTAGTAATTGTCAGAAGCTTATCAGAAATCATTCTTTTTTATCAACATTCACTTTGTGAGTGCGAAAAGCATCACATCACTCACTCACCCGGGCTTAATTACCTCTGTCTGAATGATCTTCATAGCCACAGTTTTGTGTCAAGGATTGTCCACTGAGAATTTTCTGAGTGCATGTCGAACTGATGAAAATGATACTCAGTTTCAGGATTCATCAAATTTATGAAAAAGAAAAGCAAGTCAGAGCAGCTGTACTACTTACAACAACAACAAAAAAAAGCAGGCAAAGTTACTTGCTTCCAAGAACAAGCATTTCTTAAGTAATGTTAAGTGCCTTCATCCAAATTTATAACTAATCACTTGTCCCCATTCAGTTCTGAATGCAGTTATAAATATCATCACATGAACAAATTTGTCATTAAAATTTATAAACAGATGTATTGTAATCACACCCATAAAAGGCAAACTCCGAAATAAAAATAAACTGAACATATAAAACAAAACATTAACAATATAAAATACTGATTATAGATAAAACTTTTATGTAACTCATAATTTTGAAGCCCTAAGCCTCAATACACTAATAATGTAAAGGTGTTCATTGAGACTGGATGGGGTGGACTAAGCTTTTAGTCTTTGGTAACTGATTTTGAAAGTCATGGTGCTAGACAGAGATTGTTGATTCCATACTGCAGAGATGGGTCCCTTCAAAGTTGTTTAGGAAAGTGCTTACAAAGAGCTGTGCATAGCAGGTTTAGTGGTAAAAGTTATAACATACTTTATTTTGGGACTGGACAGTGTCACGCATGCTTGTCATGAAACAGTTATTCCTAGCCTTAAACTATAGGGAAGAAGGAAGTCCGAACTTTTCAAACACACAATATGATATATATTATAAGTCTTACTTTGTGCCACACTGACATGAATATGCACATGGGAGTTCTATTTTGTTCTCCAAGTGACTAACACAAGGAAGGGAAGTTATGCTGGGAATTAGGATTTCATAGAGTCTTAGGCTCACTGACAGTGTTAAAAGGGAGTGTGCTATAGGGTAGTTTTGAGCACATTCTATGTGTGGCTGTGAAAAGGAAATGTCAGATGTACTAACTTTATGTGTTTGAGCACATTCTATGTGTGGCTGTAAAAAGGAAATGTCAGATGTACTAACTTTATGTGTTTGAGCACATTCTATGTGTGGCTGTAAAAAGGAAATGTCAGATGTACTAACTTTACATGCTGGATACAGAGTTCAACAGTGGTCTTCTAACATGTTTTAAGATAAAGTTAGAGACGAAAGAATTATTTGGCAGAGGAGGCTGGATAGAAGTTTTTTGCTGGAACCATTTTAATCTAAGCTTTTCTCTGTGTTTTTTCTGTGTAATTTAAGTGAAAAATCAGGAAGTGGTGGTGGAAAAAGAATCCTCTCCTGTGACTAAGAGTAAAACGCATCGAAGACAAACTTTTTATTTAGTCTGACTGCTTTCTAACTGTATAGGTGAGTGCTCATGATGTAGTAAATAAAGGTAATCCCTCACAAGGAGAGCATGGTCTAGACCAGGGTCATAAACTAGAGAGAGAGAATCGGACATAGGTTGGATGGTGATCTGTGAGGGAGATAGAACTAGTAGATTTCCAGTGAAAGAAGTGGGCAGGGCTGGCTTCAAAGTATTATTCTTAACTGTTTGGCTCTGGTATTATACTTTCTATCTGCAGAGGCCACAAGTCACATGTGAGCTCAAATCTTCTCAAAGTGGCATAGGTACTAAAGTGGTTTTGGAGGACTGAGACTTGAAAAGGCAAGCACATTAAAGGTCGGTCTGACTTCTGTTTTTCCTCACAGATTATGTAGATTTTTGACTTCACCAAGAACAGGTAGCAAGGCAATTAGGTAGCTATCAGAGTCATAATCAGTAGGTATGGTGAAGCAGTCTTGGAGGGTACAAAGTAGGATAGGCAATAAGTACTTGATCCCGTGCATCCATCAAATAGACAGGAAAGAGGGTAGAGACATTTTTTTTCCCGACAGCACATTCTTCCAGTAAGCACCATGACTACAAATGTCACATGGAGGGAGAGGGGTACTTATACAGTGCCATCCTAATAAACAGGAACTAAGGTTTATTGCACACTTGTAAGGTGATCCCTTTGGAGTAAGCAATCAAACATTCTGTTTCTGATAGCTTAAGTTTTTCTTCAGTGCTGCAAAATTTAAAAAAAAAAAAAAGTAAAATTTGTAAATGGATACATTCAGTATAATTGACTGAATAAATGCATTTATTCCCCAATGCATAATCATTTCCCAATCTTCCAAAAGTGTAACTGGTTAGAACACACATGACTGATGACAAAATCGCTCTTAGCACCCCGTTGCACAACAGTAATCTACTGTGTGAGGCATCACTGCCACTTTTGCTTAAATATGTGACCTGCCTGGTTATTTGTGGAAGGCCATATATATAGAGAGAGGAGATGGAAGAAAGAATATCTTCATATTTTTTAAAGTATGCATTGTTGTATCTAATATTTGAAGTTAGCCATGAGATGCTGTTATACCAGATATGCCAGTGTAATGATGCATAAATGAGCCAGATGGGGTAGTCCTAAACCTGATTTTTCTGTCCTTCCACTTGCGTACTATATATCAGTGCAAGACACTTAAATAGAATGAAACTCCCTAATCATGTTTAGTAGATCTTATTTCATGAAAACAGACTAAAAATATCAGTGTGACTGATGTATGATTAAAAAACGTCATAAAAATATGTATATTTATACCTTTTTAAATGTCACAGAAGTCTTAGTTATATTTTGCAAATGAAATTAATTATCTCATAGTGTACATTGTACAAAGAGTAATAACAGGGTGTACTGCATGTAACAACTGCAGAACATCAGTAATAATAATAACAATAATAATAATTTATCGTTAAGTAAAACTGCAGTCTTACATGTTTCTCTCAGAATTTTATCAGAAGGTACTGAAAAGCCAGACAAAGCACAGAAATTATCTGTGTGTCTCAAAAAGAATATGACAGTTCTTACTGTATATTGGCAAGACACAGTCAAGGACTCTTCACATCTGCAAGATATTGCATGGCAACACCTGCAAAAAATAAAATACTGCACCCTCATGGGATCATGCATTAAACTTACAGGCACTCATAATGGAATATGAGCAAAACTCATTTCAAATGCACTTAAACTGTCAGAAAAATTGGCTTCTGTGGTCTTTGGCTTGCTTTTTATTCACAAAGTGCTTCTCAATTCTGTTCTTGCTTTCTGTAAGCTTGGGTGATTGCAACCTAAAGGCTTTGAGTACACTTGATCTACAGCTCAGCTATTTGTTCACTGGCAAGGCGAACAAATTTAATGAACCGCTTTGCATGCTTGGATTGGGACTAAAAGAAATGAGGTGCAACGATTGTTAAAATCAGTCTGCCTGGAAATCTTTTCACAAGCTCTACCTGCTTCACAAAGCAATCCACGCTTGACCAGTAGGCAAATGGCAGCTGAATTGCAGCTTTGAGCAGTCCATTGTTACTGAAGAAATGTTTAGGAATCAGCCATTTCATGAGAACAAAAGAAATTAATTGGTGGTTTAGACCTAATGATACTGCTGCGCAAATTAACAATCCTCATCAGCAGAAACAAACAGAGTCCTTAAGTGAATTCCTGTGGAGCACAAGACCTTCTAAGCTTTCACTGGAATGATAAATAGCAGGTCAGAAGAGACCATCTGCACTTTTTTATATTAAGACAAGGACTAAGGAAAGAAGCCTAGAAAAATATAAACCTGAATAAAGCACAAATTCACAATTTTATTCATCACAGCTCAGCGTGATACCATCATCTTACTACATAGATAAGAAAAGAGAAAACCACTTTCATTTGCATTTGAAAAGGGCAAGTCTGTGGCCTATAGACTTATAAATTCAGACTTCAAGGGATATTTAGCCTCTATTCATAAATCTACAAAAGGCCAGCCTTTAGTAAAGCAGTGGTGGGTCTGCCTGATTATAGCCTGGAACTGAAGCCTTGTGTAGCTGCAACAGAGCTCATTTGTTGCTCTGTTTACTTAAGATGCCCTTCCATTCCCAGTGAGGATTTACATTTTAAGTTGGTCTTACTTGGGCTCACATGCAGAAACAAACCTGTCTGATCTTTCACAGTCCAAGTGATTAGAATAATCCCTTCATCCTGAATGAAGATCATTTCTCAGTGCCATTTCAGCACTTTTCTCATTTGTTATTTTTACCTGAGAAATACACTTCAATACTAGCCTTTATCCTTAGGGCTAGTTCTATTAAACGCTCCCACCCACTTTGCTGCAGGGTAGGAGAGTCCTTGGGGAGCTTTAATGGCATTTTGTCAGAAGGAAATATACTACTTTGGGATGGACCAAAAAAAAAAAAAAAACAGAAAAGCAAGCACTGCTGTGCTTTCCGGGGAATTTTGGGATGTATGTTGTTTTATGGTCTTTGGTAGATAAGGACATCTTTGATGATGTCTGGGGGCTTGCAGTGCTTAATCTAATTCAACCAGCTATGCAGAATAATTATAGCATGCTATGATGTCTGTAGGGGTTCGTAATTACATAGGAGGATTAGAATATCTTGAGCTCCATTTATATTTTGCATTGCTAAATAAAAAGGGAACAAAAGAGTAAACAGAAATTCTGGACAGTCCTGTTACAAACAAGGATTATCACGGTATAAAGATAAAAGCTGTCAAAATCACTTTTGGAATCTATGCTTTTTAATCCCGTTTCAGTTCAGCAATGCTAAATTAAATCAGTTTATGGGATGTAAAAGAAATATGCTGTACCATAAAACCCCCAAATCTTTTGATTACGTTAATTGCAAACCATGACAAGCTTGACATTTATGCCAGGATCCTGTGTTGCAGTGATCGAAGATATAATATTTCATGAAGAAATACAAACAATTTAAAAAGTAAAGAAGAAATGCTGGGAGTCAGAATTAGTTCCATAAGTAGATATATTTTCCTGTACTGAAAAATGTAAGGAAGTGTGAAGAATTAGATATAAATAATTAATTATTTCTATTTTAGGTAATTTGGAAAAATGCCACTTTTCAAGCTGTTTAGCAATCCTATATAG